>NC_027750.1:62790372-62827760 GCF_000695525.1 Brassica oleracea var. oleracea
AACTCTAAACCCTAAACCCCACCCCTTAACTCTAAACCCTAAACCCCACCCCTAAACTCTAAACCCTAAACTCTAAACCCTAAACCTTAAACCCTAACTCTTAAACCCCACCCCTTAACTCTAAACCCTAATGTCTAAATTAATTTACGGTTGGGGTATAAGTGTGTATTTATCTCTTTTGATAAAATATTAAGTGCTATTTTGGTCATTTTTATTCTTAGAGGATATATTTGTGACAAAAACTTTTTTAGTGCTATCCTAGTCATTTTCTCAATAATAATCCGAAAATATATATATATAAGAAGATACAAATACATGTGAAAGTTTGAAACAATCTATTCAATGAAAAATATATAACGTAAATTTATTATGTTTTAAAAATTGATAGATACATATATATTATAATATATACCAATTTAGAATTGAAAACAAAATATTTATATAAAAGTAAATGAAAACAAAAACCCGTGCGGTTGCGCGGATCGAGATCTAGTCTTATATATTAAAACAAAAGTCACAAATTTGATTCATGTGTGATTTTTTTTTATAAAATAGACCCTTATTAGAAATCAGTTATCATTCATTTATTACTAATAATATCGATTAATAATATATCATTCATAATATAACATCGACTCCTAAAAACCCGGATTGGTTAACAAACTCACCTTGATTCATGTGTGATATTTTTATTTGGATCATCATTTAAAATTTGTATTAAACGTATTTCCTTAATGCTAATATATAATCTTTTAACTACTTGAATCATAATATAATTTGATATCTTTTAATTTAAAATATAAATATATATATTTAATTTTCTTAACAAATGTGTTGAAAAACATTTTAACAATATCTTAATTATCAAAAATTGTATATAAATATTTTCACTAATTTTGTAATTAGTAATGAAATTAATTTTACTATACATTAATATATATATATATATATACTCAGTTATCTTTTATAAAATGAAAAAATATTATATCAAATTTTACAATTTTATAGTTATATCTATCATTTTAAAATAAAACATTGTATTTAACTAAATATGATAAATTATTTTAAACTGATAAATTAATATATTTTATTTTCACAAACACTAAAAATTTATGCTAGAAATATAATATGTTGGTAGAACGGGTTAACATAAGTAAATTATATAATTCATGTATAAAATTAACTTATCTTAAACTTTTATATATATATATATATATATATATAGATATTATCTTAAATGAATAAACATAAAAAAAATATTGATAAAGGAAATCTAGCGCTTTGAATTACGGATCAGGATAATAATAATTGAATAAAAAATAATTTTTAAAAATATATAATAAAAAATACCAAATATACGTGATGATTTGAAATAATCAATTAACTTACAGCAAGAAAACTATCAAATTGTTATATTTAAAATAATTATATATAAACATTTAAATATATAAGTAACTTAAAAAATATATTCTAATTATGTAAAATATATATATAAAAATGAAAATTAATACATGTACGGTTGTGCGGGTCCAAATCTAGTTTAAAATTAAAATTGGCCGTAGGAATTTGTCTTTCTACAGACACACAAACTTAAATATTTAAAATGGATGTAAACTTATAAAAATTAAGAAAGCATAATTGGTTTAGATTTAGGATTATAGACATAACTATTGTTGTGGACAACATCTACATCAACAACCAATGTTTTTAAACCCGATCAACAAAGTGTTTGGTAAAATGGATATGGACCCCAAGGATATCCTTAAACTTGTAGAAACAAAATCAACACTCTAGACATAAGCACAAGTGTCGAACACACAGAGGGCAGTAACTCAGATGGTGGCCACATCCTTACCGTCAATCCCAGGCCGACGGTGTTTTTCAGATGGTTCTTGGAAAGAAAATGATCATTTTTCAGGACAAGGTTGATATAGTACTCTACAAGATTTTGATGGCCTGATGGGAGCATGTAATGTTAGGCCTAGCCTATCACCACTACATGCAGAGGTGGAAGTGCTAGTATGGGGAAATGAAATGTATGAGGAACTTACATAAGTATCGGGTCACTTTTACAACAAATTGTTCTCAATTGGTGAAGATGGTATCAGAACCAGAAGAATGACCAGCTTTTGTAAGTTATTTGGAAGATATCAAAAACCTGAAAGAAAGTTTCTTTAGCTCAGAAATCATTCATGTATCAAAGACGCAAAATACAAAGACGGATACCCTAGCACGCAGTGTCAGGAAACAACCATCTTTCGTCGTCCACATGAATGTGGAGCCTCCAATTTGGTATTCAGAGTCAGTATGAGTCTGTTTTAAGTTGATAACAAAAAAAACCGATCCAAACACTGAACCGAAATTTTTTTCGGGTCACTGAGTTATTGGAATTACCGCGGGCGAACCACAAATTTGTCAATTTATTTGTTTTAATATATAATTATATATTACTTATTGCAAAATAAAAGAAATCTAACATTTCTTTTAAAATATAGAAAAGTACTCAATTTTTGTTTCTTTATTTAAAATTTTCATTTATCATGCAAAATATTTTAAACTATACTATGTTTGTAAATCATCAAGATTGTAACAGATTGTCGATAACAAAATAAACTGATACTAATCACATTATCTCATTTTGGCTCTTTCTATCATCATTCACTTTATTATCCCAAGTGGCATAGTAAAATCTTCATAAAAGTAAAAAATAAAAAATAAAATGGTTGAGTTGATACTGTATACGATAAAAGAATCAGAAAGTTCAACAAAATTGGAAGAGAGTATATGCGGCATCAAAGGAAGAAAAAATGTTAACGAGAAAGCTAAAGAGGTAAAAACTAAACTTTTAATTTGAAATAAAAAGCAGATTTTAATGACGTAATTTAAAAAAAAACTTTTTAAGTAAATAGAAACAAAAATCACTCACTGTTACAGTCAATGTTTTATCGGGTTTTAAGAAAAAAAAACAAATATTTTTTAAAATCCAAATCAGATTACTTATCGATCTGTTTGACCGCGAGTTCGGATCGGGTATAAAAACGCTGACAAAACCAATCATGCTCATTATTTATAGATACACATTTCATGCTTCTTTTCCGGCATGAGCTCGCTTTTAGCTTGTGAAACATTTCTCTCCACCAGAAATCCTGCCTCTTACAGTCTCTTTCGATCATAAACCTGAGACATACATAATACAATGATACTTTTCCCCATCAGCGAGAGATGGAGAACAAAACTCAGCAGGAAGCTTCGACCATCAAAGTTTCTTGTAAGTTGACCCCCTTTTTCCATGTAGGTCTGCCTCTGCGTTTGAGGATACTAACATTTAAACTCTAGTCAATGTTGAATCGTGTACCATTGAAAATATTCTATGTAAATTAGTTTTGCATAACAACAAAAGTGAAATCTATTTTGATAATTATAGTCCTGTACTCCTGTTACTACAACAGCTTTAACAAAGTACTGAATCATTGTTAAGATATTTGCGTGTCATCTAAATTTTACGGACCAAATAGTTTGTCTTTTAAGTAAATGGACATCGACATACACCTTATGAACGTGATTAATTAAGCCAATAAACTACAACATGGATTAGTAGTAATTAATAATTGTTAGTTGAAGTTTTAAAATGTAGAATGTGACACAATTGTTTGCGGATGATATATAATACGGGAGTGGCATCATTGAAATCCTAATAGACCTTGTTATCCTCCAGGAGTCATCAATAAGAATGCGAAAGATGGAGAACAAAGTTTTACCTCTTACATGCTTAGATCTCGCCAACTTTGATCTTCTTCAGTCAGCTGTTTCGCTTAAACAGGTCAGTCTCTATTTGTTTATTTTTTTTAACAAAGATGATAACAGTTTGTGATTTGTTATGGGGGTGTCATTTTCCAGGCATGTATGGATTGTGGATTTTTCTATGTCATAAACCATGATATAAGTGAGGAGTTGAAGGAAGAGGTTTTCGAGCAGAGCAAGAAATTCTTTGATCTTCCTTTGGAGGATAAGATGAAAGCCTTGAGAAACGAAACGCATCGAGGCTATTCACCAGCCCTTGAGCAGAATCAAATCCATGGTTCGTGTAATTAATTAGTTTAATCAAAAATTGTTGTTGAAGTATCTCAATCTTGTGGTAATCTATGGTTTTAGGAGACTACAACAAAGAAAGTTTTTTCATGGGAACAGAAGGTCTTAAAGATGATCCCCTTAAAGCTAAGCCATTCTATAGACCCAACATTTGGCCTGACTCTGGTTAATTTTTGCTATATCCTAGTATACTCTTCTTTAAATGTTTTTTTTTTTGAATTTATACTTTAGATATATTTGGTAGATGTTTTGCCCGGATGGCGGATGACCATGGAGAATTATCACCAAGAATTACTGTAAGTTTCTTTTCTTCAGATTTGTATGTATGGATATCAAGCCTGCTTGCCTTTTTTGTGCTGGCCTAGATCTATAATTATAACTTTGAGGCAAGATCTAGAATTCTTAGCTCTAATACGACCATGTTAAATTTATCGAAACATATCTTAAACTCAATATTTACAATGAATATCTTCATAATTGATTATGTCTCTTCCAATACGTGTGACCAGGAGGGTTTGTAAGGCTATTGCAAGAATACTGGCATTGGCGCTAGACTTGGATGCGGACTACTTTAATACTTCAGAGATGCTGGAAAACCCAATCGCATATATGCGGTTGCTTCACTATGAAGGTGATGTATATTTTTCTTAGCCGCACGCTTTGTACTCACACTACCAGTAATCTTCATCTTTCTTTTTGTTGCCTTATAACTAGGTGGGATGTCTGATTCTTCTAGAGGTATATATGGGTGTGGAGCACATACTGATCATGGGATGATGACTCTCTTAGCAACAGATGGCGTAATGGGGCTCCAGGTACTACACAGTTTGCACTAGTCATACAATTTTTGATGTGACCAGGTTAGCAAAAATTTCTAGTATCTGATGGCAGATATGTAAGGATAAAGACATGAAGCCTCAGAAGTGGGAATATGTACCTTCGATCGATGGGTATAATTAATGAGAATTGTTGGTTTTAGGTTCATTATCCATTTTAGATACCTAACTAGCTCCCATAAGAAAATGTTGTTTTATCTTATTTGCCTTTTTGTACAGAGCATATATTGTGAATCTTGGTGACGTGCTGGAGCGTTGGAGCAACGGCCTTTTTAAGTAACTTTCTTTTGTTTAAGCTCAGCCTCCCTTTTTTATTCGCCAATTCTTTTTTTTTACTAATTTGTTGCATTGTAAAGGTTTTAGCTCACAATTTTCTCAAGTTCTTTTTGTTTTTTACGTACAGATCCACAATGCATAGAGTACTTGCGAATGGTCAGGACCGATATTCCGCAAGTATCAAGTTTATGTTGACTTTTGTTCACATGTCCACTTTTTGTGTTTATTGTGGAAGAACTTTTAGCCACCGTGTCGTTTTTATCAGTCTCAACAATGAAAGATTGTGTTGAACGGGTTTAATCTTATCTCATCGCAGATTCCATTCTTCTTGAGTCCAAGTCACGACTGTCTAATAGAATGTCTTCCTACATGCCAGTCCGAAAACAATCTTCCCAAGTAAGGTTTCATCAACCTCTTCACCTTGTTATATTAAGACTTTCGACCAATAAAAGTGTATCTAAAACCTTCTTTGACTATGTTTAATGAATAGATATCCAGCGATCACATGTTCAGCGTATCTCACCCAGCGATACAAAGAATCCCACAGGGAAACGAGAGCATCTCCGGAAAATAGACCTAAATGAATTTTAGGGTCAACACCTTTCAAACAATAAATGCTTTATATTTCCTCGTTGTTGAAGGTGTTTTGTGTTTGGTTAATAAAGATCACCAGTTAAGAGATTTATTTTGGGTATCTCTGTGAATATTGTAACACTGAAAACAAAAGTTGAGGCTCCAACAATAAAGTAGAGTATGCAAGTGTAACTACTTGTGATAAATCTCGCGACCAGACCCTGGCTCTCTACCTTCTCTAACTGACGCTACATGATTAGCCTCGACAGGGTTTGGTTTCCGACTGATAACAAAGCAGATTACGATAAGTTAAGACAAATCCAGTGCCATGCAAAATGATAAACAAATTAAGGAAAGACCTCTGATTTCACTCTTGATCATTTCAAAATTTAATCAGAGGATACAACAAGCATACATCCTAGTTAAGGAAACTTGTAATATAAAATATAGCTAATCCATGTTAACAAAGTTTGTTTTCTTTTAAAGTGACATGGATTCAATAATTATGCTCCAGTAAGCTTTTGCTTTGTCTTTATAATCTTTATATAATATCTTGCACGTTTTAGCACCTCTATTTCTTCCTTTATAAAACCTTCACATTTCTTCTCCTTAGCTCATAAGTAATCAAATCTCAAAAACCAATATTACAATATCCTCTCTCTTTCTTTCTCTCACAATAAACCCTCTAAAGATCTAATGGATCAAAACGAACCAATAAGCAAGAAGCTATGGAACATCGTACGTTTCCTCTTGTACATGATCCGTAAAGGCGTCTCAAAACACAAACTCATCGCCGACTTCAACGCCACTCTAAAACGCGGCAAGAACCTCATGTTCCACCACCGTCGCCGTGTCCCGGCCGCCGCCACTTCCTCATCCGCCGCCGCACCTCAACGACAAGAATACGAGTTTAGCTGCAGCAACACTCCAAACTACTCTTTCCCCTTTCCCAGTATTGGTTTCATGAAGAAAAAGAGCCACAATAATCTCTTCGCCTGTGGCCAGACGCCTCAGACGCTAGACGACGACGCAGCCGCCGCTAGAGCAGTTCTTGAGCTTCTTAACGGCGTTGGTGACAAAGGAAATGTTACTCCGGCGTATTTGTCGGCGGCTTTGTCTCCTTACTTTCCCGGGTTTGGTCGGACTCCTTTGGTGAGGCCGTTGAGAGTAACGGACTCACCGTTTCCTTTAACACCGGAAAATGGTGACGTGGCTAACGGACACGTGGACCAAGCGGCTGATGATTTCATAAAGAAGTTTTATAAGAACTTGAATCAGCAGAAAAAAATGATTGAATTCAGCTAAAAACTAATCTGATTGTGTGCTTCTTCATATATTTCTCTTCTTTTTTTTTTGCTGATTAAATGCTTCATATGTAATGATATTTTGGGGGATTTTTATTTTTACTTTTCTTGAAACAATTGGATGTTGTCATTTAGAAGAATATCATGGGCTTTGTCAATAAAACTAATGTTTTTGTTAAAAAAAAACAGATGCATGGACGCAATAATACCTTCGTAAAACAATTCGATGAATTTTCATAAATATTTTTTTGGTAAGTGACAATAATCATGATCATATGGACAATATAAATCTGTTCATATGATTTTTAATTTGCTTTTATATCTTGTTTTTGTCTCACATAAAGAACATATATAAACTATACAATATATTCTCCGTATCTTTCTTTGATTAGTATCTACCATTTCGTACGGCTTGGATCTTCTATAGCCTTTTAATTATTTGCATGACTCATGAATACATCTGAAGGTTACAGTCTCATTCATTGTTACTCACTTAAAATCCTGAATTTTTTGTATAGGCATCATATTAATTAATTTTATAGTCTTTGTGCAGACTCACTTTCCAAAACATCTACCACTGAAAACATGCTTAGAAAATTATATTATGGTGATATCTTGGATATATACTTTGATGAAATGAAACACGAAATTAAAGTGGTCACTGCAAGCTGTTTGGCTCTTTCCCTAAAGCAAAAGAGAGAAAAGTACTTTCTTTTTCAACTTTTTTCTTTAATTTTCTTTTTGTTCTTTTAATTTTCTTTATAACATATTCACAAGTTTGAAATCATAGTCATAGCGATCAGCCAATTACCTATCAAAACAAAAACTCTACCACTATCAAGAAAAACTTATATCTGACAAAGTCAATAAAAACCTCTTTCGTAAATCACGTTTGTTTTCGTCTTTATAGATGATTTGATTCTAAAAAATCAAGATTGAAGAGCGAGGTTGTAAACTTTTCTTTCCTTAGTTGGGATATAAAAGTGATTAAGACAATTAGACAAATATGCATGTGTTTGATACACACACGTATACAAACATGTAAATATATTCATATTCTGAAATTATGATGCGCAACGTACTAAAATATGTTACCTGACGCTTTAATGGCTGTAAAATCTTTAAAAGGAGTAGTCTCTAGATAAAATTATATAGAAGAAAGTAAGAAAATGGTGTTTCATGTATTCTGACAATTGCAATATTCAGATCGGTCAGAATATAGACAGGTTTATTTAATTTTGTGTATGTTTGTTGTATTTATAAAGTAATCGATATTGTATAACATGGCTTAAATCAACTTCTAAAAAGGGGATCATGATATATAGAGTATACTGTATACATATGTAAGATCTATCATAAGTTATATTGGCCGGAATTAACATAGAATTGTGAAAGCTATATATATTAAACGAGTTCAGAAACAATTAAAAGAAATAATATCCAATGATTCAATATAGAGCTGCATATATACAATTGCTACTTGAAGAACTAAGATGAAGCTTTATTGAATCATATTTGGTTCATCTCAAAGAAAAATAGTTATCATCTCAGCTTTTGTGTTGGTAGAGCTGCATATACAACTGCTACTTGATCAAACATGTGTGAGTGAATCAGAGATATGCTTCCATATAGTCTGTGGGATTCTCAATTGATAAGGAAGTCATCTTTCTATTACTGTTGTGTGTTTCACATTGGCGAGTGAGTTGCTTTTTTTCTTTAATGGATAACTAGGATGAGACCCAATATTTGCGTTGGGTGAGACATGCATAAAAATCATATATTCAAAATAGAGTTGTTCAATCCGGATTTTGTTCTGGTCTCGGCTCAGTTTTTCGATATTTTGGTTTATAAAAATTAGACACCATATTAAAATTATATATGTTTTAGTTTGGTTCAGTTTATATACTACCAGTTTTTGTTTTATTAAATTTTAGTCTGGTCTCAGTTTGATTTCTTGATATTTTGGTTACAAAAATTAGATACTATATTTAAATTATATCTATCTTAGTTTGGTTTGGTATATATACTGTTGATTTTTGGTTTATTATTTTATACCAAACAAACTTAAAATATATTTATCTTTTATAACATTTGTCAATTTAGTTTTGTATGATTAAGAATCCTTTTTATTTAATACTATTCTAATTTTTAAATAGAATGTTTTTCTATTATATTGAACTATTTAAAATAATTATTAAATAAATTAGTTATTATAGATTCATAAGATGAAAACAAAAAGAGATTAAGACAAATATATGTCAAAAAACCTTTACTTAAGAATAACCAATTATTCATATTAACGTCTCAAATATCAAAGATCATATAAATAAATTAAACTACATGTATATAATTATATTATATAATTTACATAAACTATACTACTATATTTTAATTAATCAGTTTATTCGGTTTATATTGTTTGATCGATTTATGTACTGAACCATATCTATATACCACATTTTCTAGAAATAACATCTATTCGGTTTATACAGTGTTACCAAATAAACTAATTTTTCTATTTCAATTTGGTTCGGTTTTAGTTTGTTCGGTTTTTACCGAATTGAATACCCATAATTCAAATTACTAAACTGCAGATAGTTTGCAAACGTGTTTCTTGACTAAATTATACGTAATATAATCAAAAGGTTTTTGTATTTATAATTAAATCTAAAAATAATTTGCAAAAATAGATCTCATTATTCAAAGTACTAAACCAAACGGGGTTTTTGGCTGATTTGCTAGTTGGAAATATGATGGTATCGTTAGTGATACTTATCGTTT
Source organism: Brassica oleracea var. oleracea (assembly GCF_000695525.1). Taxonomy (NCBI): domain Eukaryota; kingdom Viridiplantae; phylum Streptophyta; class Magnoliopsida; order Brassicales; family Brassicaceae; genus Brassica; species Brassica oleracea. The sequence goes on from NC_027750.1 coordinate 62,800,232, forward strand.
AAATATGATTAGCTTATAGGTTAACATCGTCTATAATTACCATTAACTAATACGATTTGCATTTACTATAATTTTTCTTAACTCCCCAAAATATATTTTTAATACTTGACTTGACAAAGTTTTTGCATCTTAAATATAAAATTTCCATATTTTCCCTTCTCTTCTACCTCTAAGGGAATTATATTGAATATTTATATATAAGAGTATTAAGTTAATAGTATTAAAATCTATATGTAATAAGGAAATTATCATTTATACGTAACTGTCGATATTTGAGGTAGAAGATCCACGCTCTTGGTAGATTGCTTTCCTAAACAATGATTAAAAGTATTATAATAAGGAAACTCTCATTTATATGTAACTATCGATATGCGCAGTGAATATGGTCTCGAGATTGGTTTATTTATACTTTTTATCATATACTTTTATGTTTGAGTTAATATAAGTTTCCTAGTGAATTGACTTTAGACTTACACATTATTAAATCGCTTGTTATACTGCTACGTAAGATTAATTGATAGTCTAATTAAGTGAAACCTAAGTAGGATTTTTGTTAATTAATACAAATTTAATATTACAACTTTTTAAATATTTCTCAATTAATATATAGGGTATGATTGATGATTATTATGTGACACGTAATAATGTGTTTTACAATATTGATAGGAAAAAAGTATCTTAAAGGATTTTTAACATTAAAAACCCTCAGCTAAGTTTGTTTTGGGTAAAAACCACCAAACTAAGTATTTAATGGAAAAACCCTCAAACTAACGTTATTTAATGAATTAAACCCTAGCAGGTCATAATTACTATTTTACCGGTAAATCTTTAATTTAGGAGTTTCTACATTAAGTAAACATAGTTGAAGGGTTTTACCATTAACTTTTTTTTTTAAAAAAAATTGAAATTTTATAATATTATTTAAAAATTAGTAACTTTTTTTTGACACCATAAGCGAAAACTAAGTAACTGGACCGCGCGATTCAGAAAGCCAAACCGAAAGTATTGAATCGACATATAACATAACTGAAGGAGAATTCCTCGCACCCCTTGCAAGCTTGTCCGCCATAGTATTTTGTGTTCTTGGAATATGTTTGATCCGGAAGTTAGGAAAGAAAGTCTTACTGGGTCTAAATTTTGTTATATTTTCTCGGTTTTTACATTTTTAATTTATACATATATAATGTTGATGTTAAAACACATCAAACTCATATATTTACAAAAAAAAAAATTAAAAATGCTAATTTTGAAAATTTAAGTTACTAATTTTTAGATAATATTATAAAATTGTTTTTTTTTTATTTTTAATGGTAAAACTCCTCAACTATGTTTACTTAATGTAGAAACTCCTAAACTAGAGATTTACCGGTAGTATTGGTAATTATGACCTGTTATGGTTTACTTCATTAAATAAAGTTTGTTTGAAGGATTTTACGTTAAATACTTAGTTTGAGGGTTTTTACCTAAAACAAACATAGTTGAGGTGTTTTAACGTTAAAAATCCTATCTTAAATGGATTCCCAACATGTTGAACCAAGTTACTAGTACAACCAAAATGAAGTGTAACAATAACACCAAGTAAAAGTATAGAGCATTTCTTTAATAACATTTATATAAAACAAAATTAAGCCCTATTAACTTATTATTTTTTAACTTAGCCCTACTATTTTAAGAAATGTAATTTGTTATACGTCCGTCAGTTACTTCAGTTTTTTTTTTTAATATACCTCTATTTATTTGTTAATAGATGCTACAATAGTAAATTATTATAATCAATTATAATTGTTTCTTCTTTTCTTGATTCACTTTTAAATTTATTTCAGTATCTTATACGAGAGTTTAATATATTTACAGATAATGTAATTATAGTAACGTGTCTATTTATAGGCTAATTAAATGTGAAGATTGCTAAATCGAACAATACATATGAACAATATTGTTTCTACAAGACAAACACATGAAAATTGGTATTAACATATAAAACAATTAATATAGAACTATGTGAATGTTCAAATATAATTTTACAAAATTTTAAGTTAATTAACATAATAAAACTAACTCGAGAACATTTTCAATTAATCAATGTGTTCACTAATATTAATTAAGGTTTTACAGTTAGGGGTTAAGATTTAGATTTAGCTTTTAGGATTTCTTTCAGATATCACACGGTTATTTTATTATTCGAACAAAAAGTGGTATAAAAAATTAAATCGGGGTAAAATAATCAACATACAGAATTGTCTATGCTAAGATCTTTCACTTCTAGCTAAAGAATCAATAGTTGTATTCTGATCTCGAAGAATGTAGAAAAGCTTAAAAAGTTAAATCGTCTTTGTAACGTCGTAATCTCTTTCACGTATGTTAAAAATTTTGGACATACTTGTGGTTCCAAAATCATAGTGATCAAATCTTTGCAGCCCCTTCCAAAGTTTTGATACATAGAATGCCATAAGATACTCTCTATTGCCCATATTGGTGTATCTAGCTCCAAATATAAAGAAGACTCTCATCTTCTTTGGTTCTTTGTTCCCACTATTTGGATATTTCAAGATGTGGCTTTCGAAACCCATCAATTGTGAGGTAAAAGTCCAAGAGCCATCCACAAAAGATGTTTTGTAAGCATACAACACGTTCTCATATTTGGTTTCTTCGCTCTAAGAAAGGATCCCCATAAAAAAGTCATACATACCCTTATTAATTCTATCAATGACTGCCTCAACATCAGTCATTCGATAAACATAACATTAAATTGGAAATCATCCATAAAAACAGAACTAAACTTCCGCTTTGGCCAAGTGACATTAACGTAAACAACTTATCAAATCATAGATTACTTTTCTGCAGCAAAGGTTTCTTATTTTTTTGTCTCTGAAAGGATTATAACTCTTGGACGATGTTTTCTGATACATCTCTTTTAGAATTTGGACTGTGAGTTCATTCATAATCTCTCGAGAGTTCCAATTAAGTGCCTTCATAAACAAAGACATGATAATGTCTTGTATTCTACAAGACCAGTACCATTCGCGCATAAATGAATCTTCATGTTATGTCGTACCATTATTTAACTAGAATTCAATGAGAATTATTTATTTTGTATAACCGCTTTCTAACCAAAAAAAACTTTTAGGATTTAGTATTAAAAATATTGTTTAGTTACAAAAATTTGAATTCACTAATCTTTAATTATGATTTAACATGTATAGTTTATATTTTAGAGTTCAAGTTTTATAGTATATGTTGTGACATGCCAAATGCCTCCTTAGCTAGACGCCTTATTAGCCGGACCAAATGTCTGTGCTGGAGATCAAACGTTCTACTTAATCAGATGTCTGTCACCAGATGTCTAACTCCTCGCTTATTATGATATTGATCGATTAGGACGTAAATTTTTACACATTTATTTTAGGATTGGTTGCTCTCCAAAAAGCCTCGTTCTAAGTGGAGTTAGACTATATATATATATTATCTATTATACTTTGTCTGGTCTAATATCCGATGTAGGACTTTGGTTGCTTATTTATCCTAACAATCCTTCTTTCCAACAAAATACCACGCAACCTTGGCTCTGATACAAATTTGTTGTGACGGACCATATGCCTAGGGGTCAGACGTTGTATTATGACCATATCATACGCTCTTTTCTGTGAACTAGATGCTCTGCCAGAGATAGATTTATGTCACAAGATGTCCTACCCTTCGCTTGGTAAGATACTGTCAGTTTTAGGCGTAAACCTTTACGGATTTGCTTTTGGGTCGGTTGGTTCCTAAAAATCCTCATACTCAGTGAAGTTGACCAAAACTTGGATTGCTTATTTATCCTAACAAGCATCCTCTCAAAGCAAGGACCACATAACCTTGGCTCTGATATTAATGTTATACCGAACCAAATTCTCTCATGGACCAGATGCTCTACTAGAGCTAGACTAGATACTTGTGGTGGGGGTTAGACACTCTATTAAATCCAGATGTCCGTCATCAAATGTCCAGCTTTTCGCTTAGTATGATAGTGTTCATTTTTGGCCCAACCACTTACAGATTTGTTCTTCGGTTAGTTGTTTACGAAAAAGTCTCATATATACTAAATGGGCTTCGACTGTGATCTAATATCCATTGTGAGAATTAGATTGTTTATTTTTCCTAACAATTCTCCTTTGAAATCAAGAACCACAAAACTTTGGCTCTGGCACAAATTTGTTGGTGACAAACTAGATGCTCTCTTGGATCAAACACTCTACTAGAGTCAGACCAAATATTCATACTAGCGATCAAACAGATTTTCATCACCAGATGTCTAACCTTTTAATTAGTACTAGCATTTGACCCGCACACTCGCACGAGTTTTTGTTCTTCATAATTATATGGTTTTCAACAATGACATAAATTAAATGTTTTATACTTATTATGTTATAGATTCATATGGTATTTAGGTTTGACATTGGTGTGTATTATTCAATGTGATTAACCTTCATTTATAAATTATGAGATTCTGTTTTTCTTTTTTGCGCTTTTATTTAGTTTATTTGATAAATAAAGTATTAGAGGTTTAAGTATACTTGTGGGTTTTGATTAAATTATATTTCAAATATTTTGTTTAAAGTGGAATATAATTTTCAAATTTTTTATTTAGATTTTTTAAAACAAATACATTATTTTAGAAAAAAAATGAAACCAAGTTACAAAAAGACATTCAAAAATAAGAAGAGATTTAATGTCAAAAAGAGAAATAAGAGCAGATTTAAAAAAATATATATATTTAGCAAACCTAACTCATGTTATTAAATTGGACCATTTTTATGATTTTAAAGTTGGTACATCATAATTTACAAAAAAAATATGATTAGCTTTATATAATCTCAGATTCATATTTTCCAGTTATGATTAGCTTTATATAATCTTTTATGAATCTATATTAATTACCAATCAAATGTTATCTAAGTGAATTTTCCAATTAAATATTATTAAATTAAATCAAACATGTGAACCAAAATTTATTCCATTAAACTGTTATAAAAATATCTAAATACTATTAATTATTAGCTTTTATACAAATAATTTATAATAAATTATAAATAATATACCACAAAGATATGAAAACAACATTAGTTAACACTTAAAAGAGTCTCAAATAAAAAATAAAGTAGATTTGAGACTCTGTTAAGGCTTGTGCACAAAATAATATTATAAAATACACCACAAAAATATGAAAATAACATTAGTGAAATACTTTATAGAGTCTCAAAAAACAATTATAGTAGATACAGAAATTAAAGAAGGTACAACGTATCATCAGTTATCTTAGTAAAAATAGAAATAAAAATATAACATTAGTTTGTCCAGATGTTTTTTACCGGTGGCACAAACATTGAAAAAATAATTTTTAACTTCTTTTGGTCTAACGCAATATTTCATATTGGTTTAGTGGGAATATTTTTAGGCATAGTGTATTAATTACGTTTATTACTTTACTTAATTGACGTTATCATAATTGTATTAATATTACTTGCACAATGGGAAATTAATGGTTTAAGGAAAGTATAAAACTACTGTGTTTAAATCAGTGATATTAGATTGTAATTATTTAGGAAAATTTAGGATTAAGTCTTATTTGTACTTTTATTTTAATAGTTTAGATGATATTGTCTCCTTTGAGTCTAAACCCTTAAGAATTTATTTTTGGATCAGTTTCTTCCCATAAAATTTTATTTTAACTGAATTGGATTATATATATATATATTTATTTATTTATTTATTTATTTGGCTTTCTTTGTTTAATATCTGATGTTGAATTTAGATTGTTATTTATTCTAACACTAAAACATATTTCTACTATTGTTATTAGAAAATTGTATTATTACACAGAGTATTAACATTTATATCCAAATTAAAATGCTATTAACTAACATCAATTACAGTAATATTATAAGAGACTAGTGTTATTTGCGAAAAAGACTAAGGTGATGATTGTTTTGTTAAATTCTAGATTTTGGTTTTTGGTTTTTGGCTTTTGGTTTTTGGTTTTTAGTTTTTGGTTTTTGATTTTGCAGTAGATTTTGGTTTTTTGAAAAACTTGATTGGTGGTTTTTGATTTTGGTTTTTAGTTTCTGGTTTTTGCTTTTAAAAATAATAAATTTTAAATATTATGATAGTAAAATATCTATTATTGAAAAATAAAAAATAAAATACTATCATCAAAGCATAAATAATTTAAAAAAAATATATGAACCTTGCTATCGTCACTCCAATTTATTTTTTCCATTTTATTTTTGTATATTTCAAGAAATATATGAACCTTGCTATCGTTCCATAATATTTTTCCCGTTAATAGTAATATCATTCATAAGTTAGTCAATTAAACTATATAATCAGTTAATTAAAATAATTTATTTAGTAAATAAATACCTCTTTGCCATTTGATGATTGTCTTTGGTGTGCCATACCTATAAGAAAATACCCCATTAATAGTTAAATTTATGTAACTTAATATCTTTATATATAAAAGAGACTTTTAATCACTCCTGGTGCTGCCAACAGGGACGACATGTCAGAAATTCGTTGCACGAGAGGACAACACGTGTCCAGCCAATGAAACACACCGTTTCATTTAATCCAATTCGGGATGGGCTTTCATTGTTTATTGCCTGTTGGGCTGTTAATTTGGACCCTGTTACATGATACATGAAGATCGTCTCTCTTCTCAGTGCGACGGCGAAGCGTGACGTCTGAGATTCCTTTCGCTGTCTGAAACGGTTCGACTAATCGAATCGAACTCTCATCTTCTTCTTTTGTTTTCTCTTCTCTCCCCTCTAGAGTTTCAGGCAATTTCTCTTCCGCCTCCCTCCGTCGTCTTAAGAGGTTCTCAGTTTGATTAATTTCAAAATTATTATCCCGAATTGTGTCCGTGCTGGGCATGTCAATGTTCTTTCTTCTCGATCCTGTGATTTAACCTTTTAGGTTTACGATTCATAGAGCTTTAACTAATTAGTATTTGTTTCACTGGTAGATTGCCTTTGTTGAGTTTGTGTAATCTATCATTAATTGGGTTAACATTACTCTCTTTGCCCTATTCTTTGGCTTAAAAATTTGAACTTTGAGAGCCTTTGTGACTGCTTGTGCAGGATGTTAGTTGGGTTCAGAACATCAGATATTTTGGTTCTAGATGTCTGGCAACAAAGATGGATGATTGGGGTAAGATGTATACATTAACTATTCTTTATATATATAGATACTGACTACTTTCGGTTAGTAATCAGCCCTCTTGGAGCGAGCAGTACGTGTACGAGACGCTCTTTGTGGCGTTAGCTGAGTTTGAAGAGCGATGCAAGGAGCCGGAACGTTCTAGGTTTATCTACAATTTGCTCTTGATCATATTCCTACAAGGAGAGCTTAGGATTTGTATAAAAAGTTTGTGGCGTTTGAGAAACAGTATGGTGATAAGGAAGGGATTGAGGATGCCATTGCTGGGAATAGGAGGTTTCAGTATGAAGATGAAGTGAGGAAGAACCCTTTGAACTATGATTCTTGGTTTGATTACGTTATGCTGGAAGAAACTGTGGGGAACAAAGATAGGACAAGAGAGATCTAGGAGAGGGCTATTGCTAATATTCCACCTGTTGAAGAGAAATGATATTGACAAACACACATCTATCTCTGGTGATTTTATTCTTTTTCAGTTTGGTTTTGGCAATAATGCATAATCGATTTAGCTAGAATTAGAATGTTTACTTCTTATGTAGTTATGTGAATCATGCTTTGGACAAGAAGGTTAATTTTTTAAACTGAGTTGTTAGAGTTTGATCATGGTTTGCATAATTAGTTTCTTTAACAGTGAAAGCTATTATTGTTTGTCTTTTATTTGCATATTTGGTTCTGCAATTTTGAAATAATGCAGAATTATTTTAGAATGCTGGGTTCATGGTTTGCGTAAGATGTTGATCATGCTACGCATAAGAATGTTAATATGGGTTTGGGTTTGGTTGCCTTAGTCAGTATTAGCTCTAATTGAGTTTTAAGCTGCACATTCAGGTCACAATTAATTTATTGAAATAGATTGTTGCATTATGTGGAAAGCTATTGTTGTTTGTTTGTCTTTTATTAGCATATTTTGATCTGCGATTTAATGAAATTGACATTGATATAACTAATTGGTGTAGGATTAACTATGCATTGTATGAAGAGATTAAAACGGAAGATGTGGAGCGTACACGAGATGTATACTGGTACACCAAAGCCTACCTATTCTGAAACATGTGAAGTTACTTTCATTTGTGTTTCACTCTAGCAGTTTAGTCTGACTGTTTGTATTCATCTTACCAAACATTACATAGAATGTCTCAAGCTTATCCAAATTTTTCTTTGCCAAAATATGGTTGCTTGCTGCTCAGTTTGAAATCCGGCAATTTAATCTCGCCGGTGCTCGGTAGATATGAGGAAACGCTATTGGGAAAGCTCCAAAAACTAAGGTAAGCATGAAATGTGCTTGAACGTTATATGTTTCATTGCTCTCATTTAACGTACTTATTTTTGGTTATATTTTTCTTCTGTAAACAGATATTCAAGAACTACATTGAGATTGAGCTCCAGCTGGGAAACATAGATAGATGTAGAAAGCTTTATGAGCTTTATCTTGAGTGGTTTCCAGAGAATTGCTATGCTTGGAGCAAATACGCTGAGCTAGAGAGGTATCTTGCTGAGACTGAACTAGCTAGAACTATCTTTGAGCTTGCAATATCTCAGCCAACACTTGACATGCCCTAACTGCTACGAAGGTAAAATATTCAGTCCAATAGATTCAAAAAAGTAAAATATTCCTCAGACTTTTGAATCGTTTGGATCATTGAAATTATTTTTTTTTTTGTGTGTGGCAGGCGTTCATGATATCAAAAGGAGAATCGGAGAGGACACGAGCTTTATATGAGCGACTATTGGACCGCACAAAGCATTACAAGGTGTGGTGGTGTGGGTTTGGTTTGCAAAGTGTGAAGCTTTTGCTGCGGAACAAGAAGAAGACGAGGAAGAGGAAGACCAAGAAAAAATAGATGCTATTGAACTCAACAAAGAGTGCATCAGACGTACAGGTAACATTATAACTACATGTTATATGAATTTTGATTATAACCTTGAGACATGTATTAACTGTTAAGAGGGAATATTCAATACAGAAAAATGTATCAATGAATCAGCTGCAATCACCAATTTATATTAAAATGAACAGGCGGGGGGAGCTTGATATTTTTGTAAACGATGGAGGCTCCATCATGGAGAATCGGGGATGGTCTCTCAAGTGGTATATGGAGCTACACAATGTCTTTATAAATTAATCCAACTCTCAGAACAGATTTTTTTTTCGATCTCAAAAATTTTATCATGTATTTTTCTCTGTTTTTCAATAAATTTTGAGAGCTCTGCAAATCTGTCGAGAACACTTAGGAATTGTAAAGGAGATTCCTTTTATTCATATTTGATATTGTGACATCATTTATATGTAACAACATAGTATGTAACCTACAGCTATACACATTAAGTTACAGAACGTAACCGATCTATATATGGCCAAATACTTATCAAGGTTACAAACATCCAACTTGAATAGAAAACACTTAACTCGAAATTTGTATTTATAAAAATTTGTAAATAAATTAAAACGCTTCAATTTATAAGCCACTTTCTACTAACAAATTCATGATAGAGTACAAGATGTATCATGAATGGTTATTCGATTGTTTCTTATAAACTTTGAGATATGCGATTAATATGTAGTGTACAAATTAAATAGGATAAAAGTAATCACTGCTTTGTTAAAATGTATGAAAAAAAAATATAATTGTAGGATTATATTGACGTTTAAATTTTTTAAAATAAATAGAAAAAATTATTGTAAAACAATTATGAATCTTAATACTATTTTTAGTTAGAGTAAATTAAAAATTAAAACATAAATTTTTCTATTAGTTTATTCACATACCCGCCTGTAGGGCGGGTTTACCCTAGTTATAAATAAAGTACTAATAGCTATAGAGGTAAATTCCTACGTACATGTTATCATAATAATTATATAACAATGCATGTATTTATGCTGTAATTATATTTTAGAATAAAATTTTAATTCTCTATTGTAGATATAATATAAATAGAAGCCGTACTTTTAAAACAAAAAGTAGAATGTGTACATCCATAATTTTCAAAATAAAAATAACCATAACTATATATATATATATATATATATATATTTTTATTTATAGATAACTACAAAAATTTATTTTCATGGAGCAAAATACCTTCTCGATTGGATGTAGAGAAGAAGATTTGAAACGAAATGTGTATGATCAGCAAGTTTCCTAAAACTCGACACTTGGAGGCATTATTTAAGGTTTACGTTTGCTTTGCTTTGATCTGTGTGTTTGTAGTGAAATAGTTCTGTCTTATATAGTACTAGGATAAGACCTTCGACTTGCGCAGGATAAATTTATATAAAAATTATTTAAAGAATATTATATGAAAAATAAATTTATATTCTTGATTGAATTAATATTTTGGTCTTTAAACAATTTTTTAACTTTTTGTTAATTACATAATTTGTTACTGATGAGCTGATCTCATTTTTAATAAAAATTTAGGTCAAAAAATTACTTACCCCATAAAAACCTAACGTTTAGGTCGAAAAATCTCGGGTCTATTTGATTACAATGAAACTGTGTCATTTCAAATTTAAATAATGATTTAATAGTTTAAAAATTAATTATGGTTATGAAAAGTTTACGTTCACGTGCAATCCTATTTATCTTCAATACTGTTCTCTTTTTCATTTTGGTTATTGTTCGATATAAATATTAATTTTAAAGTTTATTATCATTTCGTTTGTTTGTTTTGACCTGAGATTTAGAAAATGATTTAAACTAATTAAAGAGAAACATACTTAAGTTAATATCTGCATCTTTTGCAGAATAAATATTTTATATTTTATATTTATTTTATGTTTTTCTGCATATTATGAAATAATAAAAAATAAGTATATATATTAAATGACTAAGAAATCAATTACTATTATGTAATAAATTGGCATGTGCATATAAATCAAACTATCACTCTTGTTTATTCGCAATCATTTTAGGGTAAATAAATCAAAACAATCATTCTTATATATTGTACTCCCTCTGTTTTTTAAAGATGGATGTTCTAGAGAAATATTTTGTTTCCAAAAGATGTATTTTTCATGTTTTCAAAGCATATTTTGTCAACTAATAATGAAAAATTGTGTGTTTCAAAAATATTAATTACATTTCTTTTAATCCTATTGGTTTAAAAATATAAGAAATATAAAATTTCAAAAAAATATGCATTAATAACTAAGTTTTAATATGGTTTCTTAATAAGTGTGAAAATCCTAGAACATTCATCTTTAAGAAACAGAAGGAGTATATGATATAGAATTAAATTTCAATGATATTAACATATATATTGTACACTTTTAATATGAATATTTATTAAATAAAGTTTCTACTCATATAATTTTATGATTATTTGCATATTTGTGTAACAAAAGTTTACACCAACGATTTTTTTTTTTAATGTAGGATAATTTCAATAATTTATAGTCATTTAAAAAACAATGAAGATTTCAGAATTAAAATATTAACTTTTCAATATATGTTCAATGCAAATATCAAAATATAAGTACACATTTTCATACGATGTATAGTTTAATTTAAACGATATGAAATATATATACATATATATATATACATATATATATATACATATATATATACATATATATACATATATATATATATAATATATATATATATATATTAACATAAACACTATTAAAATAAAATTATTTCTTCATATGGTCTTATAATCATTGTATCTTAATATAGAAAAAAATTAAACCTTGATCATAAAAGTTTATGTGAGACTTTTAACAGTTTTAGTAATTTATACTCGTTTTAAAAAAATTAAAAAAACAACATATACAAAAAAAAATCTAGATTTTTATTACATGATTAATGTAATTATGTAATTTATTTTAATAATAAAGAAATAAACAAAAATGATAAAAAATATACATATTGTTATCAAATCTTTATTGTTTAAAATAATTAATTGTTATATATATATATATTTTAATCACATTAGGTAATTCCATAGGTTTTATTTAAGAAAAGCTAAAACAATAAAGATTTAATATATGCGACCAACTATGGCTTGCGAAATATTATTTTGCTAGAGAGTATAATTTTTACACTATAGTTTATATAAAGTGCTCTAGAATTTTTTGAAATAGGATTAGAAGACATATACAAGTGCCACATAGGATGAGATTTTTTTTTAATTTTTATAAAATTTAAGTTATAACTTTTTAAAAGATCCTCAATTAATATATATGAGAATACATTATTTAGCTAAAATTAGTTAACAAAAAAAAGAGAAAGAAAATCATTTTTTGTTTTTGTACGTAGCTTTTCTTAGGGAGAATCCAATAGAATAGGGATTTTGGTTTTTGAGAAGGAAAATTGGAAAAATGATACACTTTGAACTTTTATTTGTCACAATAGAACTTCTAATATTTTTGGCAATTCTAGACAACTTTTACTTTTCTTTTATGGGAAAAATTGTAAACTGAATTTTCAAAATGTTAAAAAATATGAAGACTTTTGGAAACATAAGTATGACAATATATATGTTTAAAAGTTTTTTTTTTTAAAGTGGAATCATATTTTATTTTATCTTCTAGCTACAGTTAGAATATGGTCATATATTTAGTCTAGAAATCGGATACTAAATTTTATACATAGATATATCTTGGGTATACAACGTAAACTAGCATTTTTTTATATTCTAACCAAGATATATTTCGAGACATTATAATCAAGAAAGATGTCTTCAGTATACCTACAGCTTGATAACGACATATAGTCACAACACAGTGATATACCTTATCTATATTATGTGCCATAACATGTTCTGCATTTTACCTTATGTGGCGCTTGAGGAAGAATATGTTTCACATCTACTCTACTGTGTTCTGAGTTATCTAGGATATATATTCTGCGTGAAATCCGAAAAATATGGAAACTTCCATATTCGGTTAAAAATGTTTACTAAATCTAAACTAAATCTTCCCTAAATATCTCATAGAATACTTTCTCCTTCTCCCATGATCTTTTATCTTCGTTGTTTGTGTTTCTCTCTTCTTCATCAACATAATCATCTCTTTTCTCTATCAATACAACATGGTTCTAATCTATGTTAAATCTGGTGAATGGATGTGTAGTTGTAGTGATGAGTGGAGTTTCGTAGTTGACAATGAAAGGCGCGGTCGAATGGTAGCATTAGAAACTACTACGTTGTAGCAGCTCAAGATCATGGTGTGTGAGGATTATGGGGTGGACCATAATGCCGTTAATGCCGAGTTCAGTTATTCGTTGGTTAATCAAAGAGGGAATCCTCCAATTATTATCACCAATGATCGGCAAACATCTAATTTTGTGGGCTATGCAAAGACGGATTCGTCTACTACCTTGTGTGTCATGTTCTCTGTTTCTGGTGTAAATCAAAAGGAATGAGTCAATATCGATTTGAATAAGGAGCCTTGTGATTCAAGTTATGTTGAACATGAAGAAGTTACTGAGATAAATCGAGCAGAGTTTGTTGAAGCCGTCAAAGGAGTCTTGTGTTATAAGGAAGGATCATGTCGCTGCAGATGGTTGAGGTGATGCTGCTTTAAGGAGTGAAAACATTGAGGATTGTCAAAACAATGGAGACAGTGAAAAGGATGGTCGAGCTTGGAGAGGAGATTTCATGAAGAAGGATCAAATTTTCAGAAGTAAAGGGGTTCTGAAGGCCACAATGGAAATTTTGGCGATGAAGAGTAATTTCGATTACACTGTTTTCAAATCCACGAGAAAATGGTGGTATATTCGATGCAAGGATGCATTGTGCAACTAGACTGTGCGTGCAGAAGGTATAGCTGAGTCTACATATTTCATGATCAACCAGTGCGAGGGAAGACATTCATGTGCTCCTTCCCAATCTTCGGTACCGCTTCCATTGCCCAAATTTGCAACGCGTGGGAGAATCCATCCAACACATAACTAGTAGTCTTATCCTTCAGTTTGTCACAATTTTTGGCTACTGAATTGCAGAGAAGGTCATAAGCAGCAACTCCCCAAGGATACTTTCGAACTCTCTCAAGATCCATGACCACCGTAATGTATTTGAGGGGGATATTAGCCTTCTCAGCTCTCGCTAATACCACACAAAGAATGATGGCCAAGTAGATAAGGCGTATACGATCTGCATTCCTCCACTTCTTAACAACTTCCTTGTCCTTAGTCCACAGGTTGAAGAGTGTAATTGTTCCATCTTTTCTCCTCAACACATTGCTCCAAAAACCACCATCATATTTCCACTCTTCAAACTCCTTAACTGAGATACGAGTATTGCACTCAAACCCGGTTACTGCGTGGAACTCTTGTAATGAAAATCGAAGTGGCCTCCTCGCAAAGACAAACCAAATCTCGTGCAGTTTGTAAGTCACCAGCTCCCTACACAAGAAGTTGTGTATCACTCTCGCAGAGTACCCAAGACCATTCTCATGCAGCTTAAAAATCTGAGAAAAAACCGGATCTTTCTTCACAACATCCAATTCCTTTGGCAGCCACGCTTTGAACTTTCGGATAATGTAGTCAATCCTACAGTTGTTGTTGATCTGACTCACTTGGGGCTCCTCGCCCTCCCTAAAAATCCTCTTTGGTAACTCCTTAGACATATCTACAAACCATGAAAAATGGTTAGTTCAACATGTTAAAGACTTAAGGGACTTAATTGTGATGTATAAGATGTTTAACAACCCGTGAAACAAATTTGCTTTAAAAAACATGACAAATCGTTTTAAAAAAATTCTAGGTTAAGTGGAAGAACAATTCGATTTCGTTTTAGATGAGAATCAATAGATGTAATCGAATACCTTGTGTGAAGAAATGTGAGATTTTGACGAAATTGAGAGAAGAACACTTCATAATTCGATTTGACCCGTCCGATGAAGAGGAAGAACACTTCGATTTCGTTGTATCTTCGGTGAGAAGAGGACGATGACGAAGACGAGCGTAGAGACTACGAGCAGATGAAACACCGATGAAGAACAAGGCTTCTCTCCGTTTAACCCTAAATCGCCATGGAAGAGTCGCGCCTCCCTTTTGTCTATATTAATTTTTTGTTTTTTTACTTTTTAATATTTTAATATTTAAAATCTTTTACGAAATTAGAATTTATAATTATAATTTAACTTAATTGGTACATTAAGGGTAGTATAGTATTTTCATGCATAGTAAATCATATTTTCCTGAAACATCTTCTAAAAATCCTATTGTGACAAATCCAAGTTCAAAATGTCCTATTTTTTCAATTTCCCAAGAGTAAAAGGAAGCAAAAACCAGATTCCCAAAAAAAATAGGAAATCTATTTTGTCAAAATCATAATTGGATAAAAAGTGGTTTTTGGAAAATCAAAAACCAGAAACTAGTATCTGCAAACAATCAACCTCTAAATCGTTTTAAGCAAAAAAAAAAAAAAAAAAAAAAACAGCACGGTTGAATTCATTTTCGGTTGAGGTTAGTTTCGTAAATATTTCTAGTCAGACGCCATCTCCAAAAGTCCGTAAAAGATCTATTGATTTGAGTTTTGTCTCTTCTTCTTTTTTATGTTAGAGCATGATTATTGATAAACTGGGTTTAAGGGTTTCATAAATTTTTTTTTTTTTGGTTTTTTTTTGTCCGAAAAAAAAATTAAAAAAGAACCAATCGCGGACCGACACGTGTCAGTGGGGCCTTCAAACAGTACATGAAACCAACAAAAATCGATCTTTATTTGATCACTTTTGTCACCGGTTTTTTTATGATTTGTGGGGTCCACCACTATTTTTTTTTTTGTAAAACCTCCTTTAGAAACTGGGGATAAAATAAAAAACACATGCTAGTTTCTCAAAAATTATAAAAAAGAAAAAATTGTTTTATATTTATTTTTAATATCATGAAAATGTATAAACCAATAGATTTTAGATAAGTGTGGAATTGCTGTTTTGATAATTAGTTTCTTTATAAAGAGATTCACTCTCTTCTCTCACTTAATTTGCATTTATTTATATTTCCTTAATTATGATAGATTTGTCAATGCTAGTGTATTTTAATCTCCTGCGTAACGAATGAAACGGGTCACGTTACTCAACTATGACATGCCTATTCGAGCATGTAAAAGGCAATATATTCACGCCTTTCTAAATCCTATATCAACAAAGTACAATCTTTGTTAATATACTTCTCATCACTTTCCTTTTCATTTTTAGTTTCATTATTTAGAAATTTAGATCACAGACCTACAAAGTTGACACGATCTATTTCTATCATCATATTCAAATCGATTCCCAATGCCACAAAAGTTGGAAGCTAGAGGCGGAAATGGAGGCAACCAATGGGATGATGGAGCCGAGCATGAAGGTGTATCAAAGATCTATATACGTGAGGGTCGTGATGGCATAGAGTCCATCAAGTTTGACTATGTTAAGAATGGAGAACCCAAAGATGGACCAATCCATGGTAGCTCGGGTCAAAGTTTCACCGAGTCTGTACATGTTCAAACTCTCATTCATATGATTTATCGGTCGTAGCATCAAAGTTTGCGTGGTTTTGCTTCGATCTTTGAGTTTGTTAGATCCCACGCACCAATATAGTGTATTTTCTGTAGAAATCACTTTTAGTCCAGTGGTTGAGTACCACAATCTAAAGTCAAAGGTTCTCGGTTCGATTCCGTAGGAGTGCCATTTTTTTTTAATTCACAATTTTTACTGGGCTGGTAGTGATTAGGAAGTTGATTCGGCCCATTCATCCGGCGACACAGCAAAAGAAAAATACATGAACAACATTTGTATGAACTATGATTTAATCCCCTATATATTATTTGAGAAGCATTGCAACATTTGTTTGTAGCCACATGTCAACACTACAATGATTCTTAGAATCCTTAGAGAAATAGGTTGGTCCATCTAAATATATAATAAACTTTTTATTAAACCACAATAAATACATTATTAAATATGCTTCATTATTTCCTTAAATAAGATTACAGAATTGCCTAATGTGGCTAAAGTATATATGACAATTAATGATTTTGAATAATAAAGATTTGATAAAAATAAGTGTGTATTATAATTATATTTGTTTAATTTTAAGCTATTAAAATAAATTAAACAATCATAGTAACTATATAATAAAAATTTAAAAAATTATTTATATATTATATTTTGAATTTTTAAAAACGAGTATAAATTACTAAAACTGTTAAAAGTTTCACATTCAAATTTTGTGATCTATGATTTAAAATGAAAGTCTCATTTAATAAGTATCAAAAATAAAAGATATATAAATCTATGTATCATTTTTAATTAAACTATATGCCATATAAAAATACATAAATATCTTAATTTTTAAATTTACTTTGAACATTTTTTGATAAAAATTTTGAAAAAATATTGACGACTTAATTTTTTAAAATGTTATAAATTACGTAAACAATTAATCCCACAGTGAAAATTTTGTTATCACTAATTTAGACTTTTTGCTATAACAGATACAAATGAAAAAAAAATATGAGTAAAAAGCATCATCTAATAAATATTAATATTAAAATATACCATATATATGTTACTATCATTTAAATTTAATTATATATCAGATCAAATAGAAAAAATATTTTTTCGATTTATAAAATTTATTTATATGTTTGCACCTATTTAATTATATAAGTAGTAGATAATGACTTTTTAATTATTCAATATATATTTATTATTTCATAATATGTTATAAACATATAATATATAAAATAATTTATATATATAATGTTTATTCCGCGCAAGGCGCGGGTCTTAACCTAGTGGTATAATAATTTGGGAACCAAGTCGAATAACAGGGCATGCCCATACATGTTAGTTAAGAAAAAAAAAATATTCATCAAAAAAAAAATATATTGTGTATTTGATTTTTGATTATTTTTTTTTCTTCATTCATAGATTATATATTATCGTTTCTCTGTCACCTAAATTCCAAATTATTCCTTTTTGAACTGTGACTCGATCAAATCCTAATTCTCATACTATTCTTGTTCCATTCCGTTTCTTTGGAATACCGGTTTAATGTGTACACATACACATATACTGATTCGTAAGCTAGATCCGGTTTAGGCTTTGGTTAATGGTATCAACTTTGTATACGTGTTTTATATGATCATTATCTTCTTTCGATCAATCTGATTTTCTCATGTGGATATATATATTTCGCAGTTTGATCTTAACCATACTATTGATGAACATATCGTATCTATTAAATGTTACTACGACGAGGGCGTGATACAAGGTCTTGTGATCAAAACCAACATCAGGACTTCTGCACTCATGGGATACAACCTTGGTACAAAGTTTAAACTTGGAGTCAAAGGCAAGAAAATCATTGGGTTCCATAGATCTTCTGACAAAAATCTAAACTCTCTTGGAGCTTATTTCACTACGCTTTCTCCTGATAATTTGAATGTCTAAGAGTTCCGCGGAAAAGCTACATATGAGCCCTCAAACGTTTTATTTATGTTGCTTTGAATCTGTACTAATTATATCATCTTTCGTGTTGTTTTGGCGTGCCTTCAGGTTATTCAATCTTTTGCAAATTGCAATAAAGCAATGTATATTTTTTCCAGATCAACTCGATTTCTCATATAATAAAAGAATAGTTATGTCATTTTATATCACTATTTTGAGTTGCTCATTTTGTAATATGATTTTTAGTGTTATCCCTATCTCTATCATTGACTTATTATCAAATGCATAATTAACAACACATATAATGTAGTTGATATCTTATAAATAGACCCTTTAGGCTTGTAATGAGAACATACACCGGATTGATTTAACAAAGAGTTGTCTTCACAAATCAGACTTTTACAAAGAATCCTTTAAAGTCTCAAACCTCTCTTGCAAAGCAGAGTTTCTCCTCTACTTTTCATGAAGAAAACATAGATCTGCCTTGTTTCTCTAGCTTCCTCCTGTGAACGTGAACACAATTCTTCTTTCCCATCAATTCCTATCTGATAATCTTATACACTTTTTAGTGTTTCAAAAAAAAAAAAAAAATCTTATACACTTTTTAGTGTTTCAAAAAAAAAAAAAAATCTTATACACTTTTTAGTGTTTCAAAAAAAAAAAAAAATCTTATACACTTTTCATTGATCATCTTTCTAAGTAATCTCTTATCTTTCACTATACTCAGCACTGCCTATGTTGTCTTAAGCAACAGTCTCATCTCTCATGTAATAAGACAAAAATTGATCTCTTCCCCAAGCTGCAAATATCACAGTCTCACAAAATATTTGGTTCTTATGTTTTGGTTCACAAAAATTACATTTCTGAGTTATACACATACACATAGTTATAGAACTTTAGGCAATGCGTGTTATACAAGTTAAAGTATATTAGTGCTTTCTACTTGCTCTCAGAAGAAAAACGAGACAGATTTTTTATGCAGCTTCTTTGTGGAACGAGACTTCCTAAGCGCTTCTGCGTATTTAATCAGCTCTTTCTTCCTGTTCTGATCTGATTCCATACACTCTTCTTCTCCATAGTTAGAAGCATCTGCTCCTTCACTCTTACGATGCAACATCTTCATGTGATCCTTGAAGTCCTCCTCATCTTCTCCACGCAGCAACATTTGGAAGTCCATTGAATGAGGCCTCCTAGGAGTCGAATGAACACATGTGCTTGAGCTGCTCGGTTCAGAAGAACCAGCTCTCTTCTTCACCTCTTGAGTACTATCTTTACCGTGTAAGATCTTCATCAGCTTATGCATAAGCTTCTTCTTCCCTGACTTTTTGGTTTTCGTTGCGAACAAAGTGTCAACAGAGGAATCATCCAAGAACATTGAGTCAGTGATCATTGATGATGACTCCTCCTGAGAAGATGACCATTGATCATAGTCTGTATGATCTTCCTCGTGTGCGTATTCAAGAATTAGTTGCTTAGCTTTCTCCTCTGAACTAGGGCTTAGAGTAGTACTTAGATCCCTAGCAACGGTTTTACCAGCAGGTGGTTGGTATGTTCTCAGCTCATATCTTAAGCATGCATTGATCCATTTGAGATAAACAAGCTGTTCCAGGTCAGTGCATCTATCTCCTTGAAGCTGCTCTATCTCCTTCTTCAGCTCTTCGTTTTCACTCTTCAATCGGTTACTCTCTTGGCGTAATGTCTCCATCTGCATCAGAAAACAAAGTTTCACAATCAAGATTCAGTTTTCCTATTAGAGAAAGTTCAAGAACTTGGACAAGTTACCTCCTAGGCATGGGTTTTCGTTTCCGGTTCGGGTATTTCGGTTTTTCAATCTAACCGTTTGGTTATTTCAGTTTTTGGTTCGGACAGAAAAGTTGGGAACTCGCTAATATCCAAAAAAAAATTCATAACATTCCGGTTTTCCAGGTTTCAGATAATATGGGTAAAAATGTTAGACAATTCGGGTTTTTTAGGTTAAATATTGAATAATTCGAGTCGTTCAGATATAAATGTTGTGTAATTCAGATAATTTTAAATATTTTAGGTAAAAATATTTGGGTAGTTACATTTTCTGATAATTTGGTTTATAAATAACTTTTTAGGATATTTGGTTATTTTGAAGCTAAATAAAATTGATATTTTAAGTTATATAATTTTTTATTTTTAGAAAATTCGGTTTCCGGTTTGGTTTCGGTTTTTGGTTCCAAATATACTATAAAATTCGGTTATTTTTGTTCGGATAAATGTGCCTAGGCCTATTACCTCCTCTGGATCCTCCAACTTGGAACTCGCTATGATCTGAACAGACTCCAGCTTCTCAGCTAGTTCAAAATTCTCAAACTGTAATCTCGTGTTGGAGTCTCTAAGCTCGTTGATCTCTCCTTCCAAATCCCTTAGCCTCTGCACCATCTTATCCGCATCACGATCAGGTAAAGTAGCCTTGATCTCATCTTCTTGAAGCTTGGCCACTCGTTCTTTAAGAGACAAGAGCTGCTCCACGTGTTGTTGTGTTTTGATGTTGAGCTTCTTCTTCAGCACATGAACCTCAGACTTAGCCAAATCCAGCTCCAACGCAACCTTAGAATGCTCAGAACACTGAGCCTTGAGTTTCTCGTTCTCAGCTTGCAAAGACTTAATCTTGAGGTTGAAAACTTTAGTCTCCATCTGGTTTAGTTTCAGTCTACTTCTTAGCTCCATTGCAATCTTTTGCTGCTCCTTGAGACTGTAATACTCCAACAACTTATCCTCAAGACACCTCTCTCTCTCACGCAACGCCCTCACAGTGTTTCTCAGCCACTTAATCTCCTTCTCTTGATCAGCTTCCTCTGCACTTGGAAACGCTAAAGGAGCTGCAGACATATCTGATTTTGTAGATTCACATTCACCATCATGGGCCAATAAATCTAACTTCTTGACTTCATCTTCGAACTCCGGTAAAAGAAACACATCTTTTTCATCAGCGTCACTTTCACTTCTTGGCGAAAAACCGAGTAAAGACTCTTCCTTATTAGTCCTATGCGTTTCTGAATCTCCTCTCTACAGAAAATAAAATCAAAATTCCAGAGTTAATGTGAATCAGAAGCCAAACAGTAACTTGTAGCATAAACGGTTCTTTGAGATCAAAAAGTTTCCTATGCGTTTCTGAATCTGCTCTCTATAGAAGAGAAACACAAAAGCAAATCAAGATTCAAGAAACATTATTGGACCACAGAACACCATTAGTATAACAAAACGACTCAGAAGCCAAACAAATTAGCAATCAGAAGAAAAATCAATCTAAAAATTATGCAAGTCAAACTATAAATAGAAACTCGTAGCATAAACGGTTTTTGAGATCAAAATTTTTTTAACTTACATCGATGGGTTTGATGGAACCTGATGATTGAGGTCGAAGAGGAGGCAAAGTGGGTCTGATTGTGCTTTTAGTATTCTTTCTAAACCGAGAAAAGAGAAGCCCAGCGAATGTTACGGCTAAGGCGGCTCCTAGTTGAAGCACGACCAGGTTTACATCTCTTTTGTGTTTGGTAATAATCATCATGTAAGAAGATTCTGACGAAGGAACCAAAGTCATATGTGTTCTTCTTGATCTGACTACATCTGCAAGTTCAGATTTTTAAAATCAAAAGACGGAACTTTGATGATGGGATCGAATAACCCACTAAAAGGATCAAGTTGATCAAACCAAAGAGTTGATCAAATAGAACAAAGAAAGACAAAAGTTTTGATTTTTATGTCTTTTCCTCAAAAGAGACAAAAAAAAAAGAAGATCAAAACTTTGTCGTATTCAAATAACAGAAAAAAAAACAAGTGAAGAAGACTCACCAGAGACGCCATTAAAAGATTGATTAGCACGAAACCCTTTATGATTTTGCTCACGACTTGGGGTTTTTAAATGGAAGTTGGTAGCAGATGCGAGATCACTAGTGGGTCAAACAAAAAAAAGAAGAAGAGATTTTGATTCTCTTTTGGGTGGGTGTATATCGCTGTCGGATGATAAAAATGCGTTAAATGTTGATATTAACGGCGAAAATAATGTTGATGTGTTGGAGAGATAATGAGCATAGGATAATGGTAATGGAGGAGAAGTCGATCACGAGACTGTTTCTTTGGAATCGAATGAACTTCATCGCCAGATGCGTTTCAGTAAATATCGTATTCTAATCAAATTATTTAATTTAATTTAATTTAATTACTCGTAGTTTACATTATTTACGGACTTGCAGGCGTGCGACTTCTGTTTGAATGGGTTTGGTTAATTCAATTTTAGGTTAGTTCGGTTCATTACTGAACAAAACTTCGGTTCATGTTGAGTAAATCATGGTTTAATTTGGTTTAAAATCAGATGATTTTGTTTGATTTCAGTTAGTTCATTCAAAATTTTAAATTTTGGTGCGATGTAGTTTAAATCAGTACGATCTGGTTAGAATTTTTAATAAAAACCGAACTAATTAACTATCAAACCGAATATAACCCAATTTTAAACTTGTTGAACTAAACCAAATTCATAACCACTCAAAACCCATCTGGTTAAATCCAGCTCATTTTCGCAGGCTTAGATTTGCTCTTTAGTTCAGTTATGTTTTAGTAGGCTTCATGGTTGTAGCGTTTAAAATTTAATGTTTCACTGATAAAAGATCTGTGTCAATATCATCATGGACTGATTCGTGGTACGTAAGTCATCAAAGAGAAAGAATAAGATTTAGAAAAATAATCCAATACATTTAGAAATTTTTTGGCCCAACATGTCCAAGTCGAAGGCTAAGAAGCAAAGCCCACAAACTAACATTGTTCTTTTTAGTCAAGAAAATTCAACTCACAAGTCAAAAAAGTTTGGAGTCTTCTTGTTTGGCTGGTGAAACTTGAGTATATAGGATGTGGTAAATGGCACTAGGAGACTCGTTGGTGTTGGATGATCAGCCCAAAAATATAATCCATCGGCTAAGAAAATTACTATAAAAAGGGAAGATGGATCAACAAAATACGTCTAATTCATAATGAAACCTAAAAAATTAGTTCTGAAGTTGTTCATCCTTCTAATTTGTTGTATTTATTCATCGGTAAACTTAATAAACAATGTAGTTAATTTAATTTCTTTACGTTCAGGCCTAAAATGTTTCGAAGAGGGTTATTACCTCGGACAATTTATGAATTATTTGGTTTAATTAAGAAGATCTGAGATGTTGCATCCACAAAGTAGTGTTTAATTAAGAAGATATGAGTCTCTCGTAGATTGAATTGCAAGTGGCAACTCAATAATCTTGCATAACCCTTTATCAAACTTGTCTAAACAAGTTTGTGTTTCTGAATTTTATGTCTTAGCTTCAGTCTTTGGGCTCACATATCGTGTTTTGTATGATGTTGCTATTAGTTATGTAATCACTTAAAATTAGTAATGAAGATTCGGGTGAACAAGAAAAAAAACAACTATAAAGTTTTCAAATATAGTTTATTTCTCTTTATTCCACACGCATATAGTACAAAAGGACAGATGAATTGGCACAGAGTGTTCAAACTTTTCCATTTGCTATTTTTATGTAAAATTCTTTATTTCTGATTTGATTATCTCGATTATTGAATGTGTTTCCTGAAATAAAAATTTAATACAACATCGTTTATCTATTGTGACTACTAGAAGGATTGTTTATCACTTGAACGCTTAGACATGAACTGTGAAAAATTGTTTGACCATCCGAATTGATTACCAATACGTCTGGTGTGGGACAATAGTCCACTATCAACAATAAGTACACGGCGAACGTTTTAACAATGAAGTACACACTAGGAAGACAAAGGTAAAGACTCAAACTCTAAGATGATTCTTCTTGCTTCTCTCTCAATTTCAATCCCTTTTCTTAGTTCACCTCTGATACCTTCATATCTTTCTTTTTTTTTTTCTATTCTTCTATCACCGAAGTGCCCCTCTCAAAATCTAGGAGCTTATGAGTTCATCTTGTTTTTTTCTTGGAAAGAATGTTAAAATATATTCACCTCAAAAATTGTTTTAGAATGAATGTTACTTCATCTTGAGATCAGGCGATAATAGCTTCCTCGATGGAGAAGAAACAGCTTCTTGAGATCACGCGATAATGTCTAATACCACAGCTCCATAACTTATGTTAAACTCAAAGCAAACTGCCTCTTTGGATACACCTGAAAAACATAATAAAAAAACAAACTAAACTCAAACAAATTAGCAGCGGTTTGAGCTGGGTCTACTCGGGGCCAGGTCTAGAAGCTCCAATCCACGGATGGATGGTTGAAACCCCCATCGGTTCCCCCTCATCACAGAGGCTTTCGTGATCCGATCAGCCCTCTGCATGGCGCTCACCTTGGAGTTCGACACTCTCGAGATCTTCTCTGACAACTTAATGCTCATTCGAGCTATCTCCGGAAATCTCCAGTCAAGAAATCATCGGTATTGTGAAAGACATCCGATCAATATCTTCTGAGTTTGCAACAATTTATTTCTCCACTTTTCTCGTTCAGAAAACTCTATTGCTGATGAATTAGATAAAAAAGCTCTTCAAGCCTTTCTTATTTTGTAATGGACATCATGATCAGTTGGGCTGTAACACCCTGATCCGGCCGCCTAGGCCGCAGTCGAAGCCTTACGTCGCTCGGTCCATTTCCTGGCCGAAGCTCTTAATTTTTCGCCCTTCATTTATAATATCGTCCTTAGGTGTGAGCAATCTTAGACCATAGCTAAAGACTTCTTTAGTCATTCATAGCTTAGATCCTTTCAAAACATATATGAAGCAGAATATTCTCTAACTAACCATTGGACTAAATCCAATTTAATACTTGTCCGGTCTCATCGACTATGCCTTGGCCAGTTCACTAACTACCTTTCGGCTTATAGATCGATCCTTTACACGGTCCAAGTCATAAAAATTCGAGGTTCCATTTCCCTAAACCATTCTATCTAGATCTATGCAAGTTAATGCTAAATCATACCTTTGCCACATCCACGGAGCTTGTTAGCTCATCGGTCCTCTAGTGATCCGAATTGCTCTCGATTGTCTATTGGACCACGATCACTCAATGATCTCACTCAAGGTCCTTATCTTGGTTCCTGCGTAAATAACCCCCTTAGGTACTTAGTCATTCAACCAACCATCCCCATAGACATAAGTAACCTTTGAGAAGTCTTCGAACTGATAAGGATATGCATCTGGCTCTCCTCGGCTCATGCACCATCCAACATCCTGTCACCTTATAGGCTATGGTACCATGTCCATCTTCTGGACTAACGAATCCCATCAGATCCTAAGTCAATCAACCAACCACCCTACATGACTCAGAACTTACGAGTCTTCACACTTGCTCGACCAGACTTAGGACTCTAACCCACTCATAACCGACCAGTCTTATCTATCAGACGATGCATCTCTGATCAAGTTAGAACCGGCCCTTGATCCACCATCTATGGATCAGGTCGTCCACACTCAACCACAAAAAGATCACACTCGGCCGCCCTGGTATAAAGACATGACCCCAATTATACAAGTGTTTGGCCCTCGAACCATCGCTTGTTCATAGACCATGGATTTTACCCACTTTTAGCCTTGGTCTATAAGTATTTTAAGATATATTTACTACGATATAGAGTCTATTTAGAGTGTTTACAGGTTCAGGTAATTTCTGGAGAAATATGGTGATTCTGGAGCCTTTTGAATGCAGAGCTGCACAGACGTGTCAGATGTCTAGCTATGGATAGAGACCTTCCCACCATTAGATTGAGCCCATCTTTTGACACAAGATAGAGCTTTGAGTTCGCTTTTCAATGCCACCGGTTTGAGGTAAATTAGCATCCTGTAGCAGACGTTATGCCCGTTTACTGAGGAGTGGTCAGTCTGCCTCGCGAGAGGAAGCTGTCGAGGAGATGAAGGACTGACGATCGATGACACAGCATTGGTGTCGATCGACAGTGATTCCAGAACGTGGGCCTAGCATATTTCAAGACCGTTTGAAGCCCAAAAGTCATACCAAGTAACCAAAATACCCATGGATGACCAGAAACCCTATTTATGTATTTCTAAGCCATGTTGACGGCTACGCGCTATCTATTATCCTATTCTATTGTTTTCTCTTAGGTTTGGAGAGAAGATCAATTCTCCTTCAGAGATTGAATGGAACTCCATTGGTTTTATCATTGATTTCTTATCTATTATATTATACAGACTATGATTTGTGTTATTGCTTGCATGTCTGAGTAATTCATCTTGTTAGGTTTAGGGATTTCATGAGCTTAATGTCAAACAGAATATCAATTAGGATTGCTAGGTTATCTATAGATCTCTACACCAGGGTGATTTGTAATACTAGGATCTGGAATAATTAGAATAGCACGACAGTGTGACTAATTGTTTGAACCTAGAATCATAGGATAGTTGAGAGGCACGAAAGTGCAATCAATTAACGGAACCCAAACTCTTCTGGATTAGATACCTAGGCGCTTACGAGAGTTGGTCTAGGAATCTAGTTGAACTAAATCGATTAGGTCGTTAATGCTTGTTTAAGGAAGTATCGATCGATGCTCAGGCCATAGCATCGATCGACGCTCAGGCCATAGCATCGATTGACACTCGCTCCAAGTCAACAAGCGACAGCTGAGACTGGACTTAGACATCTGATTAGCAATTGCATGCGAAAGCTGGATTTCTTACTTATTAAAATCGAGTTCTAGAATTGAATCTATAAACCATTAGCATCCTTGAATTTTAGTTTTGAATCTTTTGATTGATAAATCCCTAGGTCTAGCTATTTCTCCTAACTTTTTACAACCTCAATCAACCAATCGAACAAATACTTTATTCACCTTGCTTTCATTTATTTACTGCATTATAAACTGTTTGCCTAGCTTAGTCTTGATTTCTAGTCTATTGTGTGCCCTAGCTCTCTGAGAATTCGATCCCTAAGTACTACAATTGAACCTCTTATTTGAGAGAG
>NC_027750.1:62827886-62834362 GCF_000695525.1 Brassica oleracea var. oleracea
TTTCTTGTCTTTCAGGTACATGCCTATAAGTACCAGAAGCAGCAAGGAGGAATTACTTTTCTTCTCAGACCCAGCACGTTTTGAACGCTCGATCCGCAAAGAGAACGGCACATCATCGATCTACACCACCTCTACTACGTCGATCGACACCACCTCAACTACGTCGATCGACATTTGTGACAGAGCGATGATCGACAGTTCAACTCGAACATTGATCGATACCAATCCGCGAGCAAACATGGTCGCGACACTTGTGCTACAGAGGGATGAGAATGAAGCCCTGCATGACCCTGGAGGTCATCTGTGTAATGCAGCAGGTCAGAGGATAGATGGACAAGGGACTGCAATCCTTGAGCCATCTGCTGCCACCGAGGATGCTAAAGTTCCTCTTCAGAGATTGTTAGCAGATTTGACCAGGCCTAGTCAGTTCTACACAATAGGTTTGCGATTCAACCTCTAGAATTCCAGGGATTTCAGATACATCACACACACTTCTCTCATGTGGGTCAGCACCCTTATCGTGGTCTTCCTGATGAAAATCTCTCGGATCATATTGAGACACTCGAGGACTTTGTGTCTGGCATCCAGAAGGATGAAGCAACCAAAGATTACATCATCTGTAAGCTGTTCAATTATTCTCTCTCTGGGAATGCTAAAAATTGGCTGAGAAGCCTACCACCAGGATCTCTCACTACATGGAATGATGCCAGGACTGCGTTCATGACTGAATTCTTAGATGATGCAAGGGCTGAAGAGATGAGAGATAAAATTTGGACATTCTCTCAGGGACCTACAGAAGCTTTCAAAAGCTCTTGGGAAAGGTTTAAGAGATACCAAAGGGACTGTCCAAATCATGGTTTTACGGAGATTCAGTTGTTGAAAAGGTTCTTCAAGGGTATTAATGTTCGATATCATGTGATGCTGGATACTACTGCAAGCGAAGGAAACTTCGAGACAAGGACCCCAGAGGAAGCTAAGAGACTGATTGAGAACTTTCTAGCAAAAGTTCCAAAAATCTGGATATGCATAAGATAAAATCAGCTGCAATGGATGGTGACAAGATCGTTGAGGCTGAGATTGGTTCTGTACACGAAGTCTCGTTGGTAGAACATGCTGTAGAGAAGGGTGAGGATCTGGGCTATATAGAAAAGATGGAATCTATGATAGAGAAGGTCCTGAAAATTCAGCAGAAGACAAGTGCATACTTAAATTTGAGGTTGGATGTTCTCTACAAAGAGCTCAATGGAAAACTTGAAACCATAGATGTCCATGTCATGATGGTAGATGCCCAGGTTTCTCAGACTGCAGAAGCTGTGAAGAAGCAAGAGGCTCTGGTCAAAGGGAAAGCTGTGGAAAGTGAGAGGCATATGGTTAATGCCATCTCAGATGATGACTTGGGGGAACTGCTCGAGCAGGAAAAGCTGGAAGAAGATGCTTTCCTAGTCGAAAGCTGCATGTCCATAGGCAGCTCGTACTGGTGTCGACCGACACCAACAGCTGAGCATCGATCGACATCATCAGCAGGGCATCGATCGACACCACTTTTGGGATCAGACAAAACTGTTCGAATTCAGAGCCACTCAGATTTTGCCGCTCGACACCCGCATCCTCCCACCCTAATTAAAAAGGACAACATCGATCAACAACAACACAATGCAATCGATCGACATCAACCGAAGAGCAACGATCGACAACCACCAATACCATACCAAGTATGTTTACCAGATCTTAATGCACACCGTTTGAAGGCCTCTGGAAATCCATCTCAGACCTCAGTTTGCTTGGAGACAACAAAGAAGGTAAGTCACCAATCTTCAGAAGCACTTGAGCAAGAGCAAACCCTAGCTGAAACCTCTTTCGTTGAGAGTGTCGATCGATGACATCTACCAAGTATCGATCGACGACAACTACCAGGTATCGATCGACACCAAAAAGATGGATATGAACCTGCCATGGAAAAGCAGGCAACAAAAGAAGTAATTCCGGTTGAGAAGATAGTGAAATCTAGGAAACCTTATATCCCCATACACCTCAGGAGAGAAGTTAACAAAGAGGAACTTGATGGATTTCACAAGAGGGTGAAGAGGGTTCCTAAGGATATGTCTTTTGAGGATGCATATCATAAGTATAGACTTGGTAATTTCTTCTGAGAGAGCAGAGAGACTGATAAGGATATTGAGCTCCTATTCAACAAGGTCAGCCGTAAACCCAAGAGGACACTGAAGAAGAAACAAGATCTTGGAAAGTTCCTGATTCCATGTTCTATACATAGCCACCATTTACCAGCCGCCGTATGTGATATTGGATCTGCAGTCAGCATCATGGCCATAGACACTGCTGAGCTATTAGGACTAAAGATGGAACCTTCTAAAGATAGTTTCACTTTCGTGGATAGCTCCCAAGTAAACTCAGCAGGCATGATCAAGAATGTTAAGGTGGAGATATGGGAATGCATTATCCCTGTGGACTTTCATGCTATGGATATCAAATCAGGCAAGACATCTCCACTCCTTTTTGGAAGAGCCTTCATGGCTATAGTAGGGGCAGATTGTGATCTTAAGAGAAATAAGATGTGTTTGGCTAATGTTGATGAAGCTGTCTTCTATGATCCCATGGAAAAGAAGAAAAGTGAGGAGCTTATTTCATGCATAGAGATGTTTGAAGATCCAGGACCTACAGCTGATTTCAATCGCGAGCCCGCAATACCAGAATTAGCGTCGGTCGACAATAGAGTTGCAGCATCGGTCGACTTCCAGTCCTCAGAATCGATCGACACGAAGCTTTCAGCATCGGTCGATAACCTCCGACTTTCAGAACAGCCCGAGACTGAAAAGTCTAAGTCTGGGGGAAGGAACAAGAATAGATAAAAGAAAAAGAAAAGGAATGCAGATGCTGATTCCCTATCAGTAGTTGCATTGCAATGTCAAGAGGGTAGTCTTGAGTATAGAGTGCGCTGCAGAGGAGGTTCTGAATCCTTTACCAAGGTCAGAGTACTATGTGATCCAGAACTGAGAGACAAAGGGGAAGCTTCTGCAAGAGCTTTTATCAACTGCATCAACAAGATAAGAAAGAGAGACACTGAGACTTGTTCTGGAGCAAGTTCACATGTTCATCCAGACTAAATCGGATCTCCAAAAATCAAGCTAATGACTGAAAATAAGCGCTGAGTGGGAGGCAACCCACTTTTAGGTAATTTCTTTCAGTTTAGTTTAGATGGTTATTGATTAAAGTTTTTAATTATTGTAGGTAAAAAAAACGAGGAAGACGAGTTTGCACGAGGATCGATGATGGCTGCGCAACATCGATCGACAGAGCATCACTAGCATCGATCGATCGCCACTTAAATGTGTCGATCGACAGAGCTTCAAGGGTTTTGATCGCCACATAAATGTGTTGGTCAACACTCACATCAAAGTCAGGTATACCGTTTTTCCTTGTTAAATATTGTCCTTATAATTTATTTCCCCACCAATATTAGACTGCATAACACTAGAGATAGTGCTGTTTAAGTTTGGGGGAGGTTCAACTAATATTGTGTTTTAGAAAAAAAAAAGAGAAGAAAGATCCAAGTAGACGATTCCTTTTAGCACATCGACCAATGAGACCAGCTCGATATCGATCGACAGCACTTCAGATCCAACAATCAATTGTCACTTCATTGTATCGATCGACACTGACATTAGCGAGAAGGTTATCGTTTTTACTTGTTAAATTGTGTTCTTATGATTTATTTATCACCATAACTCTGACTGGATATACACTGTAGACAGAGTAATTTAAGTCTGGGGGGATGTTTACTGATATTAGTGTGTTTATGAGTCTTATCAAAATGTTTTCAAAAGAGTTTTATTGAGTCAAGAGGGGATAATGAACTTATTAGATTTTTACTTGTTTTCTAATCACTCTTTAGCACCATTCTAGACTTACTGATTGCAGATAATACTAAAGATACTAAAGTGAATCAACATGTCAACTATCCACACTTGCTAAGATTGTTTGAAGGAACCAAAGCTGACCTCTAACACTAAACCTGACACAACTGCTTGTCATGGGGATTGGTATACATGGGATCAGATTCTTCAAACAAGTCTGGAAGGTAAATCCTTGCGTAGATTTATCACCTTTTCTCTCTCTATTTCGACCATAGATTTATAGGTAGATATATATATATATAGTTAGGTGGAATCCGAACAGGACTTGGTGGCTACAACCATTAAGGCTTGCTTCATAAGGATTCCAACAAAAAGAATTCGAACGGGACTTGGTGGCGGCAATCATCAAGGTTCGACTCATATGAATTCTTGGATATAGGTCAAAAAGAAGTGAACATGATTTGGTGGCAACCACCATTAAGTTTTGATTCATGGAATTCTGTCTAATCTTGGTCAATGATCTTGCAATATAAGCAGACTTAGACTAAAGAGACAAATTAGTAGAGAGAAAAGATAGGAACAAACTTTTACCTGCAGATCCATATACTTGTTTGAAATCCTTGCATCTTGTGATCAATACTCCCAAGATTGGTAAAGCATGTACTTTTATTTATGTTAAGAAATGAGGTTGGTAGATGAGAATGTCAGACAGGATTTGCTAAGTTATTGGCTAGGTGAATTTGGTTGCGAAACTAGGATAAGGTATAATGTGCTTTTGTGATTAGGACTGTTTAGATGTGGATGCAATATTGTAGAGGCTAAGATTCTAAGTTTTAAATCATGCGTATCCCTGCTGTTTTCAAACCTCTTTCAGAGAGACTGCCCGTTTATTTTGCTTGAGGACAAGCAAAAGGGTAAGTCTTGGGGAGTTGATAGACCATGGATTTTACCCACTTTTAGCCATGGTATATAAATGTTTTAAGATATATTTAGCACGATATAGAGTCTATTTAGAGTGTTTACAGGTTCAGGTACGTTCTGGAGAAATATGGTGATTTTGGAGCCTTTTGAGTGCAGAGCTGCACAGATATGTCAGATGTCTAGCTGTGGATAGAGACCTTCCCACCGTTAGATTGAGCCCATATTTTAACACAAGATAGAACTTTGAGTTAGCTTTCTAATTCCAACTGTTTGAGGTCATTCAGCATCCTGTAGCAGAAGTTATGACCGTTTTACTGAGGAGTGGTCAGTCTGCCTCGCGAGAGGAAGCTGTCGAGGAGATGAACGACTTTCGATCAATGACACAACATTGGTGTCGATCGGCATTTATTCCAGAACGTGGGGCAAGCATATTTCAAGACCGTTTGAAGCCCAGAAGCCACACCAAGTTACCAAAATATCCATGGACGACCGTAAACCCTATTTATGTATTTCTAAGCCATGTTGACGGCTACGCGCTTTCTATTATCCTATTCTATTGTTTTCTCTTAGGTTTGGAGAGAAGATCAATTCTCCTTCAGAGATTGATTGGAACTTGATGTTAGGAGTTTTCAAGGCTCCTAAGACAAATGATGTAGTATAAAAGATTGTCGAACCAATTCTAAGGGATTTCAAGCACTGAGAGTACAAGTACTTGCTTAATCTAAGTGCAACCGATGATTTAAAAAGGTTTTCTAAACTAACGATTAATGCTAATGCAGTTGCAGAATAATAAAAATGATAAATGATACGACTTTCTTAACTAAGGGAAAAGAGAACTCATGGGCATAGGAATTAGACCTCGGGTGATCAAGTTTCGAACTAAGGATGGAAAAACGAACAATCAAACTATCAACCTTAAGCTTAGACATAATTCTAAACAGACTCTATGTCTAGATGAATGTTCATTTACTAACACATTTCAAACAACAAATGTCTTTGGTTGAACAATATGAAAGCAATCATTACTAGCAAGTCTAAAGGCTATCTTAGCACTTCTAACAACAAATGTCTTCGGTAAAATATGCTAAAAGCTTAGAAGAGTTGTCTCAGACATTTCATCAAACACCTTTTCGGTGGGAAATGCCTAAAGGTCAACTTTTGAGTAGCTAACTCAGTAGGGCATCAGTGCTGCTGACTTGAGTAGTAGAGGTAGAAGGATTAACATGTTGTTGGGAAGAATGGTGTCCTTTGTTGTTGAAACCAGGAGGAGGGTTTTGTTGAGGCTGGTAGCTGCCTCGCTGGTAGTTCCAAGGCTGATAACCACTATGTTGGTTGTTGGAATAAGACTTCTGTTGGTAGTTGTTGTACTGAAAGTTGGGCTCTTTTTTGTACCAGCTACCATTGTTGTTTATAAAACACAGCTCTTCTTGACCTTCCAAACCCTCTACCTCATGGACAACAGGTGGTGTCTCTTGGCTTGGGTTACCAACAAAGTGCAGCTGCTCTTGGGTGGCTTTATCAGCTGAGGATGTCTATCTTATCCTGTAGAGCTTTCAACTCCTTCCTCGTCTGCTTGTCATCTGATCTACTGCCTCTGTCGTGGTCTCCATTGTAGACTGCATCACTCTTTACCATGTTGTCAACCAGCTCTTCTGCATCTTCCTCAGTTCTCCCCAAGAAGAA
>NC_027750.1:62834789-62851803 GCF_000695525.1 Brassica oleracea var. oleracea
CGTCCGCATCATTTTGAGGTATGTCTCCCATATCAGTATCCAATCTCTGCAAGTGAGCCTGTTGCTCTTCTTCTCTTCTCTTTCTAGCACACTCTCTCTCTAAAGCTCTGATGTCAGCAGCTCTTGGAACTAGGTTTGATGGACCCCTGCTCCTTAAGTTCATACACCTGTAAATTAAAGGAAGGTGAAGAAGGAGAATCAGCAACAAAAGAAAATAAAAATGACTTAAGCTCAAGCAACTGACTAAATCTCAATGTTCAAATCTACTCAGAATTTGGCAACGGCACCAATTTGATGTTAGGAGTTTTCAAGACTCCTAAGACAAATGATGTAGTATAAAAGATTGTCGAACCAATTCTAAGGGATTTCAAGCACTGAGAGTGCAAGTACTTGCTTAATCTAAGTGCAACCGATGATTTAAAAAGGTTTTCTAAACTAACGATTAATGCTAATGCAGTTGCAGAATAAAAAAAAAAAGATAAATGATACGACTTTCTTAACTATGGGAAAAGAGAACTCATGGGCATAGGAATTAGACCTCGGGTGATCAAGTTTCGAACTAAGGATGGCAAAACGAACAATCAAACTATCAACCTTAAGCTTAGACACAATTCTAAACAGACTCTATGTCTAGATGAATGTTCATTTACTAACACATTTCAAACAATAAATGTCTTTGGTTGAACAATATGAAAGCAACCATTACTAGCAAGTCTAAAGGCTATCTTAGCACTTCTAACAACAAATGTCTTCGGTAAAATATGCTAAAAGCTTAGAAGAGTTGTTTCAGGCATTTCATCAAACACCTTTTGGGTGAAAAATGCCTAAAGGTCAACTTTTGAGTAGCTAACTCAGAAGAAGCATTATGAATGCTCTACTAGCAAGGATTAAGAATGATTTACACTAAAACATCTTAGCTCTAACCTAATCACCCTTAATCTCCCTAACCCATGAATTCAAAAGGTGATTACTCACTAATCTCCATGATTCCTCTTAAACCCATATTGGATTTCAGATTAATCATGTAGAGGAATACAGAGAATCGATATGAAAACAACAGGATTGCAATAACAGAAAATCGATTGAATCAAAGAGATGAACTTTCCAAGAGGTTTTTGGTGGTTTTTTCTTAAAATCCAGATAATCTGCCTCTCCTCGCTTACAAAAGATACTTAAACTTAGGTTTAGAAAGTAAAAACGTGCATAATGAAATGACCAAAAGGCCCTTGAGTAAACATGAAGTCGAGCAAACAAAAGGCGCGCAGCGACCTCCAGTAGTCGCTCCGAGAGGTCGCTCCAGGCTCCGGGAGCGACCTGGAGGGGACGCTGCGAGACGTCGCTCTGGGTCGCTCTTCGCGAGCTACCTGGCTGTGTCGCTCCGGTCACGTCGCTCCCATCTGGAGCGACCTTATGGTGTCGCTTGCGGAGCGTCGCTGTAAGGTCGCTCTCGTGCTTCCGAGCGAAAACGCGAGCGACATCGAGGTGTCGCTCTGGCCAAGTCGCTCTGAAGGGGTGTCACAGCGACTTCACGGTGTCGCTCCGGTGAGGTCGCTCCCATGCACTGCTCGTCCAATGATCAATATGCACCCAAATGTCTCCAAGAACTCCATGTGGTACTCCAATACCTGATAAAGACTCATGTATGCAAAATGCAACCTAAACATGGCTAAATCCTAGTCTATATGATCAAAATGCACATGGGTGAATGGATAAAGCAATGGAAATATGCAAGATATCAGAACTCTATTGGTTTTATCATTGATTTCTTATCTATTATAT
The DNA here is from genome assembly GCF_000695525.1 of Brassica oleracea var. oleracea. Classification (NCBI taxonomy): domain Eukaryota; kingdom Viridiplantae; phylum Streptophyta; class Magnoliopsida; order Brassicales; family Brassicaceae; genus Brassica; species Brassica oleracea. The sequence goes on from NC_027750.1 coordinate 62,836,569, forward strand.
TATTCAGACTATGATTTGTGTTATTGCTTGCATGTCTGAGTAATTCATCTTGTTAGGTTTAGGGATTTCATGAGCTTAATGTCAAACTGAATATCAATTAGGATTGCTAGGTTATCTATAGATCTCTACACCAGGGTGATTTGTAAAAATTGGATCTGGAATAATTAGAATAGCACGACAGTGTGACTAGTTGTTTGAACCTAGAATCATAGGATAGTTGAGAGGCATGAAAGTGCAATCAATTAACGGAACCCGAACTCTGCTGGATTAGATACGTAGGCGCATACGAGAGTTGGTCTAGGAATCTAGTTGAACTAAATCGATTAGGTCGTTAATGCTTGTTTAAGGAAGTATCGATCGACGCTCAGGCCATAGCATCGATTGATACTCGCTCCAAGTCAACAAGCGACAGCTGAGACTAGACTTAGACATCTGATTAGTAATTGTATGCGAAAGCTGGATTGCTTACTTATTAAAAATCGACTTCTAGAATTGAATCTATAAACCATTAGCATCATTGAATTTTAGTTTTGAATCTCTTGATTGATAAATCCCTAGGTCTAGCTATTTCTCCTAACTGTTTACAACCTCAATCAACCAATCGAACAAATACTTTGTTCACCTTGCTTTCATTTATTTATTGCATTATAAACTGTTTGCCTAGCTTAATCTTGATTTCTAGTCTATTGTGTTCTCTAGCTCTCTGAGGATTTGATCACTAAGTACTACAATTGAACTTCTTATTTGAGAGAGTAAAATCACTCCTTAGGGTAATTTGAGTGATATCACTTGTGGTCGATGAACTCCACACTAATCAAGATCGGCCATCATCCTTTATATCAAGCATTGATTCAACCAACAACCCATTGCCATTATGTGGGTCCACGCCTACACAATGCAAGTGGTGTCCTTTTATCAATTACACCTTCTTGGACCCGAATCATTCGTACCCTTTCAGTCCCGAACCGTTCGTATCCTTTCTATCATGACCCGTTCGCATCCCTTGGATCGCGACACGTTCATACCTCTTGGATCATGGCACGTTCATACCTCTTTCATGACTACCATAGAACAATAGGCCAAGCCTAGACCAAGTCCAAGCCAAGCCCAAACGACCACAATTCCACCATAGCCGGAACACTCATAGTCTCGTCTAACCGTCCGGTTATGGTCTAGGTTTGATCGGCCATTCATAAGTCCGGCCCAAAGGCTCACGGACCTTCTTACATGATCCAGCCCAAGGCCTGGATCCATACAACCGAGTAAGGCCCAATCCCAAACCGGATTGCCTTGCAACCGATCGGACCTTGCGACACAACAGTTCGTTTATTCGACCGCAGACTGTCCGCTTGGATCGGCCAAAACCTTGATCCAATGGCACCGTTTGGAACTCACACCCTTTGGAAACTTGTACCCTTTGGACACACGTGCCTTTTGGCAACACATGACCTTTGGCAACTCGCACCCATTCAGATGTTCTCACCGTTTGATCTAACCGTCCGTATGGACTGTCTGATCCGTGCGTGTGTCCGGCCTATGGCCAAAGGACCACGCCTTAACCTACACAAGTCATGAAACATTGTGACTGTTCAGGGAAGGGTTTCAACCGTTAAGAACATAATAGAACAGCCCCAATCCAATCGGATCACCTGAGGCCGGTTTAGACCATGCGCGCGCCTAACTCGTCGGTTATGGACCGCGACCGCATTATTCAACCAGAACCACGGTTATAACCAATCCCAACACATAAACAAAGACACACCAATATAAGAAGGAGTAGAAGAAGAAATAGATAAAAGGAATAAAAAGAATAGGACATAATCTAACCGCCCATGACTAGACTGGTTCGGATTGTCCGATTGTCTTAGCTGATGAGTCGGTGGTTACTCCACTGATATTAGTTGATTGAACCACGGGGTTGGAGTCCTTCTCCAGATCTTTCTATTTGCCTCTGGTATCCATAACCACACGGTCTCCTCTCTCTTAAACTCTTCTCCTTACCGGAGATACTAAACCACCACAATCGAGCCTTTTATGGCCGATTTCTCTCTCACTCTTTCTAGTCGGCCTTTGCCTTTTGTTTCTCACGAAAACTGATGTCTAGAATGGAAAGAGAGGGCCTATATTTATAGAGAATGAGCGGTCAGGACTTGACACACGAACAAGTACAACTTGCTAGGTGAATGGGCATGACTTGACCGAAAGGTTGCAACCTTCGCCACTTGCACCCCAGCGCCCATAACTGTCCTTTCTTGGGTTGGTCTTGAGCCCAAAGAGATACCCAGGCCTTCTGGACATAGCCCAAGGCCTAGCCCAAAGACCTATCAGTCCCTAGCCCACATGGTCGGCCAACCAGCCCACCACCAGCCTGGACCCGGTCCAACTGCCCGAGATCCGAACACTCTGTCTAGCTGAGTTGAGCTGACTCCCAGCTGACCCAGCTGAGTGAGCTAGTAGTCCAGCTGGTTGAGCTGACTTAACTTGGAACGAGCTAGGTTGAGCTTGACTGAGCTTCGTCCAGCTTGATCGAGCTTCCCGTAAGCATCGCCCAGCTTTTGTACAGCTCGTCCAGTTTACTTATCCTTGTTTCCTTTTTTTTTGGTTAAGTCTCAGTATCATGACGTCTTTAACCTTCTATCTTGGCCATGGAACGCTTGCCTTAAGGTCCTAAGACCCGCTGGTACGTTTTCCTCGAACCATGGCCCGTCCCGACGATCTTATCTACGATCGCGGATGTTACACGGGCCTTCTTGGACTCCATTCGACTTTAGTATCTAATGAAGTATTTCAGTGACAAAAAAAATTCAAACTATTCGTTCTTCTAAGTTATTTTTTCTATATTTCTTTCACTACAATTTAGAAAATACTTGTTCGATTTGGACTTAATAAAAAAAATTGAAAACTTCTTTATTTACTTTATCCCATAAGCTGAAACATCATGCTTCCCGTTTATTCTTCTTTAAACATATTCACATACTTACCTTGAGTTTTTGAGAAACTTTAGGCTTTAATGTCTTTGTCATGATAATGATCACTGTTTTTTTGTGTAGAACAATATTCAAGCTGTATTATTCTCATACTTACCTTAAGTTTTGAGAAACTTGAAGCTTTATTAGTGTCTTTGTCATGATATTGATGACTGTTTTTGTATAAACCAATACTTTTTTTTATATATATGCTTTCCCATCGATTTTCAGAAAAAACACATTTAATACTATAGAGTAGGTTAGCTACCGTATTAACTGATTTGAGTTTAGAATGCATTCCTGGGACTAACCAGATCGTTGGTTAACAAACTGCCAAATAACTGACTAGGCAAAAAAAAAAACTGACTAGGCCGAAACTCAAGACTTAGATTTCGTACATAACTGTGACTTTTTTCCAAAAAGGCTCAAACCCTAGAGAGAATGTTGTAACACATTCTCAGGTCTTGCCTACCATTTAACGACAATCATGCGGGCAATGTAGACCATTGTAGACCAATATTCAAGCCGTGTTATTCTCATACTTCCCTTGAGGTTTGGGAAACTTCAAGCTAATTTGTCATGATATTGATAGCTGTTTGTGTATAGAATACCAAGCTGTGTTATTCTCATACTCCCCTTGAGTTTTGAGAAAAATTCAAGCTAATGTCATTGTTAGATGTTGATAACTTCTTTTGTGCAGAGTAATACTTTGAGGTATTATTCTTCCATTCACCAAATAGCTTTCAGTTAAATGATACCTTACTTAATATGCTTATTACTTCTTTCATGTAGCACAAGGTTCTTAGATAAGATTGTAAAATTGTTTTCAGGGTATAATATTATTTTATTCAAATATTTTCTTGAGTATTTTTCAGCCAAACTGGTTGATATCGTCTAGAATATTTTTGTGCATGGTACGATCAAGATTTTAATTTTTGTAATTAAGATTGCGTAAAATTACTTTGGAGAATACCAGAGGACTACATTTCATTTATTTTGACGGTACATAAAAATTCATGATTTTCTTTCATTTAGTTTCCCCTTTCGTTCAAATGATACTAGTTCATATGTACGTAGGGATACGGCCCTAAGTATATACAACTGCATTCGTTTTTTTTTTAATAATATTTGTTCACATTGCAGGTTTTCTCTTCATTCATTATTTTTGTTCTTTTGGTTATCGGTTTTGATTATAATACTTGATCCAAGAAACAATCTTGTTGCCTTGCATTGTCAACCTGTATATACATGCAACATACGCACTATTCTTCAGGTCAAGGTGGGCCAATAATGTATCTTGTTCTAAAATGCAGCCTTCTATATCATTCGGCGGGAGGTGAACGTGGCAAATTTGACCGACTGGAGAGTATAGAATAACAAAGTCGTTTAATTAACCAAACTCGCCTGGTCCAAAATGTTAATTCCTCTGTTTAATTCATATAAATCCAAATTGACAAGTTAGTTAGTCCATCCATATTAATAGCCTACTAGATTGTTTTCATCCTAACTTCCAAAACACGAAATTGTTTTTATTTACAGAATTTTAATTTAATGAAATAGATATTATTTTTAAATTTTCTAAATGTAAAACAGTTGAATTTATGCAATAAATACCTTTAACTTTGTTTGAAAGAAAACTATTATGTTTAAAAAATATAATAGATTCCGTCCTTAAAGCATCATTATCGGTAAAAGGTGTGATGGGTTATAAAAGAAATTTAATGTTATAATTATATAATTACCTATTTACTTTTTAGAATCTGTTGACAGATTAATAAGGTGACACCTGCTCTTTAGTTTCTTAGATCTTCTCCATTGGAAAGTTGTAGAAAAGCTCCTAACCAAAATGTAATAATACAAATATAGAGAAGTAGGAAAGAAAAAAGATAGAAGAGATTCTTTAAACGTTGGTTTTAGAACCGGTTACTAAGTTTTAGTGTCACATGTTGTTTTTTCATTTGCCAATGTCTTTTTAAAATAATTAAATTAAAATATATAAATATGATAGATTAAAATATTAATTCTTTTTTGTTTAACACCTCAAACGACCAACCCCATTGATGGAGATGCTCTTAATAGGTTCCAAAAAACTGTGATTTGAGAGTACGATCAATGAGAGGTTCTTAAGGTGGAGTTCTTCGCGGAATATAAGAAACCGCTTCTTAAGTTTTAACTAAAAGAACCGGCTCTTAAATATCTTATTTAAGAACCGGTTCTTAGTTTTTTTAATTACAAGTTAAAAGACGGTTTTTTATATTCTGATAAGAACTCCACCCTAAAAACTCCCTTTAATCATGCTCTAATAATTTTTACATTTTCTCTTTCATATTTTTTTATCATTTTTTTTTTTAATTCGTAGAACTCCTCCAACAAACTACAGCTACTCTTATATTTTTATAATTTATTATAACACTCACATGTTAGAATTTAATAAACAGGTTGTTGAACAAAAATACATTTAATAAAAAGTAACACATATGGTAACACATATGTGTTAAAAATACATATGGTAACACATATGGATGTGAAGCTTTTTTTTCAAAAAAAAAACATATATGGATGCGTTAAAAAAAAGTAACACATGGTTTATTATTTATTTTTGTATTTTATAAATTTTTAAAAAATTATATTTAATATATATATATATGATGCATTTTTACGTACAATAATATATTTTATTATATATAAAATGTAAAAAAAAATCATTTTCAGAATATTTCTAATTATTCTCACTTTTACTTTAGGCTGGACCGCACACTGGTGCGCCTAAAGAGTTTTCGAACAAAGAATGTATCTGTGCATAAAGTGACGTTTTTTTTATCAAAGCATAAAGTGACGTTTATTTGACTCCAACTTTATAAGAACTGCGACAATATTTTCTCAAAAAAAAAGAACTATGACAATAATTCTTCCTAGTTATAAATCTAAATCAATTCAAAGTTAAATCTAAATAGAACAATGACAGTTATTATTACGTCTGTTTAGAACGCAGAATTGTTATGGTGTTTATTAAATGCAAAATGATGATCTTTCTAAATATGATATTGAAAATATTATGGATGATGCCAAGGAAAAAAAAACAGGTTCTCGATCTTAAATCGGGAAATTTTCATGTAAACTAATACAAATATTCGATGATGGCAGAAAATGAAATATTAAAAAGCAACAATAATTAATGTCCGAATAAAAAGGGAGAAATGTGAGCATAGTGTGTATAACGTGTGGGATGATATATATTTTTTTTTGGTTTAAATGTGTACGTGAGAAAGTATAAGCAAAATTAAAGCAGTAAAATTTACATGGAGTGTATAAATAGAGATTAGCACCTCTAATAATACCATATCTCGCTCACTCATACCTCGAACCCTAAGAGTAACACAAACCCTCAAGAGTCAGGTCTCTCCCTCTCCCTCTATCTCTCTATATGTTACTACAAGTTTTCTGATTTTCCTGTTTTAAGTACAATCATGTCAAAGACTCAAAGGAAACATATATACGTTGTCCTGTAAAATTATTCCCAATAATAGAAACACTAACTCAGCGGAGACATTTTCTTCTTTTTTTATTTAGTGATATATATAAAAACAGAGTTTGGGTTATTCTTAGTGTGTTTTGAAAGAAGAATTTCACTGCTTTTCCAGGTTTTCGTTGAAGTTAGAAGATGAACACAACGTTTGAAAAAGTGGGAGCAGTGGGTGGTAACAAAGGCGGACCATTTGACGATGGTGTTTTCGATGGTGTGAAGAAAATAACTGTCGGAAAAGACTGGGACTGTGTTTCTTATATCAAAATTGAGTACGAGAAGGAGAAGGACGGAAAATTTGAAACCCGTGAACATGGAACCATTCGTGGAGAACTTCAAGAGGTTATAGATCCTGACTTTGTTATTCTTCAATATGTTCTTATTATACCTTTATCGCAATTTACATTTGTTGTTTCTAATGGAAAATGAAATCTAGTTCACGGTGGATTATCCGAACGAATATATCACATCTGTTGGTGGAAGCTACGAACACGTTTTAAGCTATGGAACAGTGCTGATCAAATCTTTACGCTTCAAAACCTCATATGGAAGGACCTCTCCGATACTCGGTCATACGACCTTATTTCGAAACCCAGCTGGGAGAGAATTCATGCTCGAGGGTAAAAATGGTGGAAAGCTTCTAGGTTTCCATGGACGTTCTGGTCAAGCTCTTGATGCCATTGGAGCTCACTTCTTCGCTGTGAAGTCTCCTCTTAAGCACTTTAACCTTCAAGGTGGGAATGGAGGGAGTGCTTGGGATGATGGCGCTTTCGACGGTGTTAGAAAAATACTCGTTGGACGAGGTGGTAAATTTGTGAGTTATGTGAGGTTTGAGTATGCAAAAGGCCGAGGAATGGTGCCACATGCTCATGGGAAGAGACAAGAAGTTCCCCAAGAGGTATTAATTGTTGACATAAAATATATGTAGTTTTGTGCTTGTTGAATTTTTTTAAAAAATGTTGCAGTTCGTGGTGGATTACCCTAATGAGCATATTACGGTAGTGGAGGGAACCATCGATGGCTACCTTACATCGCTAAGGTTTAAGACATCAAAAGGAAGAACCTCCCCTGCTTTTGGCAATGTGGTTGGTAGGAAATTTGTGTTTGGGGAAAAAGATTTCAAGCTTGTCGGGTTTTGTGGTCGGTCCGGTGATGCTATTGATGCTCTTGGTGCACATTTTGCGCCTCTTCCACCTCCACCTCCACCTCCAGCTCCAGCTCCTACTCCGGATCCCTCTACCACAAAGATGGGACCGCTAGGTGGTGACAAGGGAAAAACGTTTGACGATGGTGTTTTGAATGGTGTGAAGAAAGTAACCATTGGAGCAGATGAATACAGTATAACTTATATCAAGATCGAATATGAAAATAATGGAAAAGTTGAAATCCGTGAACACGGGACTAATCGCGGGGAGCTAAAAGAGGTACAATATTTGTAAAACATATTTTTAAAATATTTTTGTTAACATATTCAGTTGGTTCACTGTTAATTGGTGGTTTCTATTTTCATATGAAATACAGTTTTCGGTGGCTTATCCGAATGAATATATCACAGCCGTTGGTGGAAGCTACAAGCATATTTTCAACTATGATACAACGCTGATTACATCGCTATACTGCACAACTTCCAAAGGATCTACCTCTCCATTATTCGGTGAGCTAAAGGGAACAGAATTTGAGTTCAAAGATGAAAATGGAGGAAATCTTGTTGGATTCCATGGACGTGGTGGTTATGCTATTGATGCCATTGGTGTACATTTTGGTCCAGCTCCAAAATCTTCTACACCGACTCCTCCCAACAAGTTTTCCAAGGTCTACATTACATCTGGAAATGAAGGAATTGAGGAAATCAAGTTTTATAATGTAGAAAACGGAGAGACAAAGGAAGTGTTTCTTCATGGTGTGAAGGGTAAAAATCTCATTTCAACGGTGCGTTTATTACATTTTTACACTCTGGGATAAAAGTTTATTTATGCATTAATTAATCATATTTTGATCTGAGTTTTGCATGTAATTTCTCCAGCTTGTTATTAGCAATCCTCCTGATGAGTGTCTCGTTTCTGTCGAGAGTTGGTACAATTCTTACGATGTTTCTCAAGGAATTAAGTTTAAAACTGAAAAGAGCGGTTCCGATTTCTTTGGATATAAGTTTTCTGAGGATGTTGGTAAACCATTTTCTCTCCAAGTCAAGGATAAGAAGATCATCGGCGTTCAGAAGTTCCATGACTCGAATCTCATATCTCCTGGAACGTACTTTGTACTATCCCGTTCCTCTTCTCCCAACAAAGTGGAAGCTATAGGAGGAAAGGGTGGAGAAACATTTGACGATGGTGCTTTTGATCATGTAAGAAAAGTTTTTGTTGCTAAAGGCGATTCCGGTATAGCTTATGTCAAGTTCGAATACGAAAAAGACGGCAGAAGAGTGACACAGGAGCACGGACAAAAGACATCTCAAGAAACGGAGGTGTTCGAGGTAGGTCAAGACGATGACATCACATCTGTGAAAGCTTACTACGAAAAACTCGATGCCTCGAAGACAGAAACTATAACGTATCTTGCATTCAAGACTCTGAAGGGAGTAAACTCTCAGCCGTTTGGAAAGACCCCTGTTATTGTAAATGAGCAAACAAAATTGTCTTTGCTTGAAGGTGGCAAAATCACTGGTTTTCATGGAAGCTCGACGGACGTTCTTCATTCTATCGGAGCTTATATTTCGACTTCTCCTCCGACGATGTTGCATGGCAAGTGGATCCAGGTACGTACGTAGTATGGATGGTTATACGGATCGGTATGGTTAGACATATTCAATTTTTTCGATCATTCGGTTAATTAGGAGATTTCATATTTCAGTAGAAATCAATCAGTTCGTCTTTGATTTTTTGAAACATAAAAGTAAATATTATTTTGTTACAAAATATAATAGTATGCAAATTTGTTGTATTATATCAAGTTTTCTTATAGGTACTGGTTCAAAATTCAAAATTCTCGAATAGATTATATATGGTTCGATTCATATATTCTTTAATTAGCGACCTAGTGCGTACGTAGTAATACTTCTCGTGAAAAAAAGATTATTGTTTCATGTGTAACCGTGACATTAATTGTGTTAAGAAACATTTGGTGACTATCATTACTAGGTGGAACAAAATGGAAAGACTCCTGGACCAAGATGTTCACATGCTATAGCAATGGTTGGAAACAAAATGTACTCTTTCGGGGGAGAGTTAAAGCCGAATTTTCACATCGATCGAGACCTCTACTTCTTCGATTTGGAGACTCGCAGATGGTCGCTTGCTGATCCAGACGGTGATGTTCCTGAGCTCCCTTGCTTAGGCGTTTGCATGGTAGCCATCGGCACTACACTCTATGTCTTTGGTGGCCGCGACGGCTTCCGTAATTACAATGGCTTCTACTCTTACGACACGGTTAAAAGCGAGTGGAAACTCATAACTCACGTCAACAATGGACCTGCACCGCGTAGCTTCCACTCTATGGCTGCTGATTGCAATAATATTTATATCTTTGGTGGAGTGACTACTAAGGAACGTGTCAACACACTTCATGCTTACAACATCGTTGATAAAAAGTGGACTGAGCTTCCGAATCCAGGAGAGTCTTGCAAAGGGAGAGGTGGAGCGGGGCTTGCGGTTGTGCAAGGGAAGATTTGGGTTGTTTATGGGTTTATTGGGGAAGAAGTCGAAGATGTTCATTGCTTTGATCCAGTTGAAAGTAAGTGGACTAAAGTGGAAACAAGAGGTGAAAAGCCGTGGGCGAGAAGCGTGTTTGCACTAGCGGTCGTTGGGAAATACATAATTATATCCGGAGGTGAGATCGAGATGGACGTAAAGGCTCATTTGGGTCCGGGGTCATTGACCGGTGGGGCTTTTGTGTTGGACACTGAGAGTTTGGTCTGGGAGAAACTTGAGGAAGGTCATAGCCCTCGTGGATGGATCGCATCCACGAGTACGTCCATTGATGGGAAAAAGGGGCTGTTGATGTATGGTGGGAAGGCTCCGACCAATGGTCGTTATGAGGACATCTATTTCTATGGCGTAGACTCTGCATAAGACCGTTCGTGTTGGTGAGTTTGGTGCATCATGGGGAGGGTCTGGTTTGTGACTTGTGAGACTTAAAAGTTAAGAGCTACTACTACTGCTTGTGTGTTTTAATAATGTCATTTTATGGGTGTTTGGTTTGTATGAATAAGAGCATAATTGCGATTTCAAATAATATATGTATGTGAATAAATAAAAAGATGTTTGCAATAATTCATAGCAGTATTTTTCTCCCCTAAATTGAAACATTTTACTTACTGTCTTTGTCATGATATCTCATACCTGTTTTTGTATAGAGCAGTATTCAAGATGTATTAATCTCATACTTCCCTTAGGTTTTGAGAAACTACTTCAAACATATGTCTTGGTCATTATATTGATAAATGTTTTTGTGTAGAGCAATACTCAAACTTTATTAATCTCATGCTTCACTTCCGTTTTGAGAAACTTTATGATATTGATAACTGTTTTTGTGTAGACAAGTATTCAAGCGGTATTATTCTCATTCTTCCCTTAAGTTTTGAAAAATTTCAAGCTACTATCATATTGTCATGATTTAGCTCTCTTTTTTTTTTATGAGGAATATCCAACCTATATTTTTCTCATAATTCCCTTACTTTTTGAGAAAATTTAAGCTACTGTCTCCGTACCTTTTCCTGCTCCTATGATGTTTGTTGTTCTTGGTTTATGATCTGTTTCCTGTTTGAATTAGCTAGATTGGTTGCTTTAGTTTGTTTCTGATTGCTGCGTTTTACCACATGTTAATTAACTAATGTCCCAACAATACCATAATCGAATGGTACGTAATTGTAGCATTTTAGGATCGAATCCATAAGGAACTAATGATCCATAACACTAAGAATACACAAACTTTCCTAATCTAAGCAAACAAAAAGATGAAAGATTGTAACAAACTAATATCCTAGAAATATAAACAAGGTGATCTCAAATCCAATCAATAAACAAGTGCAAGAACTAAACTTTCAATCAAATGCTAAGGATAAATCCATGGGTAAGGATAATTGATATAATGTGATCAAAGTTCAATCTAGGATGTTCAAACAAAACAATCAACATGTCTATAGGTCTAGAACACTAATAAAGATCATCATTTCCCAAGCTAGAGATCCCTATGCACTCATGAGTTAAACATTCTTTCCCATTGGTTCAAATCTTTCAAGCATGCATTATGTTCAAGTCTACTAACCATCTAGCAATACTAAATCAAATCCCTTTGGTTATTCAAGCTAGAGCAATATTAAGTTCATTCAACCATTTTAACAAACACTTTCCAGACATTAAATAGCTTAATATCAAGATGAGAATGATCAAGTCAAATCATGCATTAAGAACACCTAACAAGCATAGAACAATGCTACTCAAGCAAGAAACGTCCTAAATATCCACCTAATTACCCTAATCCCCCTAACCCATGAGTCACCAGGTAACTACTCACTAATCTCCATGAGAAACCTTAAACCCATGTAAGGATCAAGGCTTATCATGTTAATGAGCAAGAGAAACACAAATATAAGATGAAATACTTCTTTAAATTATCAAAAGGTTCAAGCTTTTACAAGATTAGACAAAGTCTTGAGAGAAAATGAGATAAAATCTAATAATTAAGTCTAACAAGTATTTATATAAGCCTAAAAACGAGTTGGGTCAACCCAACAAACCTCGTTGACCCATAAAAAGTTGGGTATTTTCATCTGTAGCGACATGCTCTTGTCGCTATGGTCTGGTCACTACAACACTTAGAAATATTCCAGCTTCTTAGAACTCGTACCAGGAGACTCGCAAATCGTCCTAGCGACTTCTCCATGTCGCTACACCGGGATCGCTATGATACTTGGTTGTTTTTAGTCTCGTTCTTGGTCTTCTCGTAGCGACCACACGTCGCTAAGAGGACTCACATGATGTCCTAGCGACTTGATGAAGTCGATACAGGGTTGATATGCCTTCAGTAGATAGATCATAAATCCTTCCTTACGGCTCCAAATGACTTCAAATCACCTCCATTGGAAAGCTAATTCAATTTCTCATGTCGTTCCAAAATATGAGTTTCAAAAAATATCTTTATAAGATCTTCATCTATGTTTATCTTTCACCCTTTTGACTCAAAACCCCTCAGATGCCTTCAAACTCACCAACAAATATCTCCAACATCTGATATAGACATATACAATGCAATGCAACCTAAATATGCCTAAATGGTGATATATATGATCAATATGTACACAAAATGATGGTTAAAATCATGCAAATTTATAAGATATCAGTTTCTAGAGATTTACTCTCAATCTGCTAGCTTTTGGCTCTGATTCGTTGTCCGTTCGGTTTTGTCTCCGAGAGTTTTTGTGCAAACTCGTCGGCTTAAAATGTTCAAATTGTGTATTATTGCTTATGACCCTCGAATTCCTGATAACTGTTTTGCGTGAGGAAACATTCAAGATGTATTATTCTTTCATTCACCAAATAGATTAAAAGTGACAACTTACTTTTGAATATGCTTATTTCTTTCTTTATTTTATCTTTTAAAAATGTAGAATTAAGTTAAATATAAAAAAAGATTGTAAAGGTTGTAGATATGTTTGAAAGATATTTTAAGACATTGATGTAGATATTTTAAGACATTGATGTAGAATTTATAATTTTTACCATCTACGTGATACAAACCAAGCCTCCATAACATCTAATGAGTTTCCTCCCATTTTTGAAACCTATGAGAGCACCCTCGGTGAGGGTCTCTCAAGTAGTTTCTGGTCAATATAAAAAAGAAATAAATTGAATAAGAAAGAGAGATGGTGAAATGGGAAAAACTTTCCTCTGAGGTACTCCATAAAAAATGCTGGGAATTTTTTGTCTCCGTGTCATTTTCTCATTGTCTTAGTTTTTTATTTTGTACCTAACCAAATTAAATATTATTATTTTCATTAACATGTCATTATCAAGTTTGTCAATAGACTGAATGATGTGATGGATTCTTATAGGGGTTGTGCTTACTTCTTTCATGCAGCACAAGATTCTCAGACAATTTGATTGTAATTTTTCTGGCACGGTAAAGAATAGTATCTTCACCCTGAACGATTTCAAAAGTATCGTAGATAATTTTTTCATCCAAACTACTTGATATATTTCTAGAATATTTTTGTGCATGTATGATCAAGATTGTCAGGAAATTTTTTAATTTAAATTGCATAAACACCATATCCCCCTAGAGAATACATGAGGTCTTGTTTCTTTTATTTTTGGATATCGGATTCATGTCCTTTTAAAGGTTTTTAAATCCCTCCACTTGTAGTTGTAGATCATTTCTCTCACGTTTATGTCATTTGTAACCGATTTCCTTCAGTTACTTTTCCCTATCGTTAAATGATACTAGTTCCCATGTAAGGGTTCTTGAATCGTAAGCAACAAGACAAATATAATAACTCAATATCAAGAACTCACCTTTTATTATAGCTTTAGACACTTAGCACAAAACTAAAGCTCTCAAATCTCACGAATTGTACCACATCATGGTATCTCTTTATATAACATTTTTAATCTCCTAAACTCATTAGGAAATATGGTTTATAGATAACTCTCAATCTTTATAATCCTAATTTCATTAGGATAACTTATAACCTAAATTAACTTCAGCCTTAAGTCAACATTCTCCCTCTTAAGCTTGTAATCACCTTTCTCCGCATCTTCAACTCCAATGAGATCTCTCATTTCTTTGAATCTGATCTTTCCCATTACAGGGCCCTAATTTGAGATCTCTTATTTCTTTGAATCTGATCTTTCCCATTACAGGGCCCTAATTTGCAATCACGTCCGTGCTTTTTAGTGGCTGTTCACATTACAGGCTTTTTCTTCATTTTTTTTTGTTTGTTCTTCTGGCTAACAGTTTTGATTATAATATATTAAATAATAATATTTAATTTGGTTAGGTACTATTATGAGTAGTACCTCACCACTAGTTTGTCAACAGACTGAATGATGTGATGGATTCTTATGGGGGTTGTGCTTACTTCTTTCATGCAGCCCAAGATACTCAGACAATTTGATTGTAATTTTTCTGGCACGGTAAAGAATAGTATCTTCACCCTGAACGATTTCAAAATTATCGTAGATAATTTTTTCATCAAAACAACTTGATATATTTCTAGAATATTTTTGTGCATGTATGATCAAGAATTCAAATTGTCAGGAAATTTTTTAATTTAAATTGCATAAAATCATATCCCCTGGAGAATACATGAGGTCTTGTTTCTTTTATTTTTGGATATCGGATTCATGTCCTTTTAAAGGTTTTTAACTACCTCCACTTGTAGTTGTAGATCATTTCTCTCACGTTTATGTCATTTGTAACCAATTTCCTTCAGTTACTTTTCCCTCTCGTTTATGTTGGGGTCAAAAACGATTACGACGGAATTACCACCCGAAAATCCTCGGAGATCGTATTTCCGAAAGAGATAGTAAAAAGGAAGATGTAACTTTCGTAAAATATAACCAAACACGAAGTTTTTACGAAGAAGTATCCTTGAAGATTCAAACCAAACTAACCAAGCTCGACCGTTGCGTAATTACCACGCATACACGCTGTCCGGTCGCTGCGTAGCAACCAAGTCCGAGCCAAAGCTCGGTCGCTACAAAGCGACCGAACTCGAGTCAAAGCTCGGTCGCTACGAAGCGACCGAGCT
>NC_027750.1:62852813-62876568 GCF_000695525.1 Brassica oleracea var. oleracea
GTTATTTCGAGCTGCGACTCAATTAGGTTTAGCCGTCTTATGGTTGCTAGAACTAAGAATCTCGCCGATAGCTCTTGAGCCCAGGCTTATACCTTGTTGTAAACGCTCATACGCAGATTCAGAATAAGATCTACTTTGCCCTCTTTTTCGATTTCTTATTCTTATCGTTGTTATTCTCGTGTTCTGATTGCTTGATGTGTGGTAATTAGCAGATATCCGGGTCCTCTGGGAAATTAGGGTTTTCCTAGTTTCCTTATTTAAACGGAAATTTTTTTTTTTTTTTTTTTTACGAATTTAAACGGAAATCGACAGTGCGAATTTCGGTTCCCACAGATATCGGATTCATGTACTTTTAAAGGTTTTTAACTACCTCTACTTGTAGTTGTAGATCATTTCTCTCACGTTTATATCATTTGTAACCAATTTCCTTCAGTTACTTTTCCCTCTCGTTAAATGATACTAGTTCCCATGTAAGGGTAGGGCCCTAATTTGCAATCACGTCCGTGCTTTTTAGTGGCTGTTCACATTACAGGTTTTTTCTTCATTTTTTTTGTTTGTTCTTCTGGCTAACAGTTTTGATTATAATATATTAAATGTATACAATGATTATGTAGTGGTAAACTGCCAGTCGGAAAATAGGATAATATAGTTCAAAATCGTTGGTGCCGTTTAAGAGGAGTGATATTTAAACAAAATTTGCAGAACTTCTGATGCTAGAGCCCGTTGTAGTGATGATAACTCGACCAGTCATCTTTGTATTTTAACGTGATCTAAAAGAAACAAAAAACGTGATTAAAGGACACAAAATAGACTAGTATTTATTAGTTATAATATTTGATCCAAGAAAAAACGTGATCTAAAAGAAACAAAAACGTAATTAAAGAACATAAAATTGACTGATATTAGTTATAATATTTGATCCAAGAAACAATCTTCCTGTCTTGCATGATCAACCTGTATATACATGCAACAGACACACTATTATTCAGGTTAATCTACAGTGAGCCAATAATGTAATAATGCATAAAGTGACCAACAGATTTTTCACCACACTTTTAAAAGCACTACAAACAAGTAATAATAATTACAAATTTTAATTAATCCGATTCAAAAATATTAGCAATTTTATGGTGTTATTAAATGTAAATAATGATCTTCCTAAATACCATATCAAAAAATATGAATGACAGGAAAATAAAAACAGGTTTTCAATCTTAAGTTATAAAATTTTCATATGAACTAATAAACAACATTTGATGATAGCGAAAAACATTTGATTTTTTTCAAAAAACATTTGATGATAGCGAAAAAAAAAACAAATGAAAAGTGATTCTAAGGCATACTAACTATATGCTATCACATAGACATACATTTATATTATATCAATGTGTCTTTAGCTATATAAAATATATGATTAACATGATGACATATATCAACTAACATATGTTATTTAGTTAACATTATAATCATACGACCAAATGCCAAAATTTGACAACCCTATATTGAAAAACATACTCACGCCAATTAGAAAAACCGACCTGGTCCAATTTAACCAATTCAATTCAATTTTTAGGATAAATTGTAGTTGGTTTGGATCAGTTATATTTGTTCTATCGTTTTTATTTTAGATCGAGTCGGATTTCAATGCTGGAGTACTGGGTTCTGATATAATATCTGACCTAGGATACACCAAGATAGTGTGTGAATCTGATTCATCCCAGCTTATTCAAGCTGTAAACTCTACCACCGCAGTATCGAAGCTTTATTGCATCGTAGCGGATATCTCCTCATTTGCTGTTTTCTTTGAGTTCATTTCTTTTTGTTGGATTTCTCGTGTGAGAAACAATGAGGCAGATAGAGTATTGGCAGATGAAATTGTAGTGACTATCACCTAACTTTTGAAGGTTTTTAATATATGCTGTGTTTCAAAAAAAAAAATTGTTTTATATATAACATATGTTAGTTGATACATATCGTTACATAAGCCATGTGGTTCGTGGTTATTGATACATTAAAATTTGTCAAGATCAATATATTTTAGATGTGGAACTATCTGTTATAAATTAAAAGAGAAACATTGTAATAAATGCATTCACACTATAATAGACACGTGACACACTCATAATGATTTGATAATAAGTATGCTAACGCGTTCACACTATATTCATAAATGTGTTCATGCTATGTACTTTGCGTTTTTTTAATATAAAACTCACATACATGGTTCCAATAAAACTCTAGATTTTTCGGTTCGAATAAAAATAGATAACGAATCAAAAGTCAAACTATATATGTATTATTTTTATTGTTTACGGATAAAGTTGAGAAAATATTCATAAATTTTGATTCGATTCGTTATCCGTTTTGATTTAAACAAAAAAATCTGGATATTCGTAACTCTACGAAATAAATCAAATACTAAAATACAATATCCAAAAAAGAAGCAAATCACAAATACTAATATTCTTAGGAACATATATCTAATTCTATCTTTTATATGCATATATATACATATATGTAAAGAATTATATATATGTTATATATATTATAATTTATACCAGTTTTACAATATTTTTATGAATTGAACTTATTATATTAGGTACTAGAATTTAAAAAGTTAAATAATGTTTTATTTTTGCAATAAAATGTTATTATTAAATTTTCCAATTATTTTAAAAAATTTATTTTATTTACGGATCAAATCGGATATTTTTTATAATTCTAAAACATTTCAGATATTCGAGTCACCGAATATCTAGGTGGCTAAAGATCGAATCGACACGATGCTTTCAAATACCCAGATATTCGATCTGTACCCACCCCTACTTACGGATAAAATTTTATTTTCTTTATATGAAAAATGACTAATTTCAAGGCTTTTTTATTTTAAATTAATTTTAATTTATCTTTCATGTATTATTTTGAACAAAAATGTCATTTAATATCAATTAACAATATCTTTATATATTTGTCAACTATTTTTATATACTTTTTACATACACATACATGTGCACCTTGATGTGAGCATTTTGTAACTAAGTATTCACCACAGCTGAAGTATCTAATTTTTTTGAAAGTTGAAATATTTTTTCTTAATGCTTCTTTCACTACCGACCAAATTGTAGTGAAATGATTTGTTTTAATAATTTTTTTCTCTTTTTCTTAAAATATTATCGGTTTAGAAACTATAATATAAAACTATTGGTTCGACATGACGACTATCTAAAATTCATAACATGAAAATAAACAAATAATATTAATTTTTGGTTTTTACCGAAAAAACAAAAAATCAAACATTTTAACCTAATAAACTAAAATGAATATTAATTTAAAACAATAATTATATTTTAGAAGATTAAAAATCAGATTAAACAGATTTAATGTTTTTTTATTAAAAATAACAAAACTAATAATCACATTCCGCGTAAGTTGCATGTTATTACTTAGTGTGATATTTATAACTCATGTAGTCGGTTAAATTATTTTGCAAAAATAATACATTTTAAAGGCAAATTAATAATACTTGCCTAAAAAATCAAAAGAAAAATCTGAAATGTATGGTCGATGGTGTGTAACGTGTGAGAGTGATATTTTTTGGTTTAAATGTGCCGGGTGAAACACGTCAAAACAAAAAAGCGACATCGAGTATAAATATGCACTACTCAGTGCTCATAATCACATATCACTCTCACTCGCAGCTTTTAATCTAAGATTAACACAACCCTCGAATCTCAGGTTTCTCTCTATATCTCTCTCTGTTAGTACAAGTTTCCTCTTTTATGCATGTGAATTCAATCATGTCAAAGACTCGTAGGAGACATATTAAAATATTCCCCGTAATGGAGCCTGAAAAATGATATTTCAATGGAAACAATATTTTAAAGGAGACATTTACTTCATTTTTCTTTAGTCATATATAAACAGAGTTTTTGTTACTTCTGTTTCCTGTCTTACATCATTTTTGCTGTTAGTTAGTGTGTTTTTGAAAGAAGAGTTTTATTTTAAAAGGTTTTCGTTGAAGTTAGGAGATGGAAACAATGTCTGAAAAAGTGGGAGCGGTCGGTGGTAACAAAGGCGGACCATTTGACGATGGTGTCTTCGATGGTGTGAAGAAAATAACTGTGGGAAAAGACTTCCACAGTGTTTCTTATATCAAGATTGAGTACGAAAAGGATGGAAATTTTGAAACCCGTGAACATGGAACCATTCGTGGAGAACTTCAAGAGGTTATAGTCTAATAGATCCTGGCTTTGTTATTCTTCAGTATGTTACCTTTACTGCCTTGTACATTTGTTTTTTTTTTACTGAACCTTGTACATTTGTTGTTTCTAATGGAAAATTAAATCTAGTTCACGGTGGATTATCCGAACGAATATATCACATCTGTTGGTGGAAGCTACGAACACGTTTTAAGTTATGGAACAGTGCTGATCAAATCTTTACGCTTCAAAACCTCATATGGAAGGACCTCTCCCATACTCGGTCATAAGACGTTGTTTGGAAATCCAGATGGGAGAGAATTCTTGCTAGAGGGTAAAGATGGTGGAAAGCTTCTAGGTTTCCATGGACGTTCTGGTCAAGCTCTTGATGCCATTGGTCCTCACTTCTTCGCTGTGAAATCCCCTCTTAAGCACTATAACCGTCAAGGTGGGAACGGAGGGAGTGCATGGGATGATGGCGCTTTTGACGGTGTTAGAAAAATACTTGTTGGCCGTGGTGGTAAATTTGTGAGTTATGTGAGGTTTGAGTATGCGAAAGGCCAAGGAATGGTGCCACATGCTCATGGGAAGAGACAAGAGGTTCCACAGGAGGTATTAATTGTTGATATACAATTTGCTTAGTTTCGTGTTTATTGAGATTTCTTAAAAATATATTTTTTGGTTGCAGTTTGTCGTGGATTATCCTGATGAGCATATTGCCTTGGTGGAGGGAACCATCGATGGCTATCTTACATCGCTTAGGTTTAAGACATCAAAAGGAAGAACTTCCCCTGCTTTTGGTAATGTGGCTGGTAGGAAATTTGTGTTCGAGGAAAAAGATTTCAAGCTTGTCGGGTTTTGTGGTCGGTCCGGTGACGCTATCGATGCTATTGGCGCACATTTTGCCCCTCTTCCACCTCCACCTCCAGCTCCAACTCCTGCTCCAACTCCAGCTCCAACTCCAGCGCCCACCACCACCACAAAGATGGGACCGCTCGGAGGTAACAAAGGAAACACATTCGACGATGGCATTTTGGATGGTGTGAAGAAAATAATCATCGCAGCAGATGAGTACAGTATAACTTATATCAAGATCGAATACGAAAAGGATGGAAAAGTAGAGATACGTGAACATGGGACAAATCGTGGGGAGCTAAAAGAGGTCAAAATATAATCATATGTTTTTAATTTGTTAACATTCAGTTAGTTCACTATTAACTCGTGGTGTTTTGAACTTGAAATGAAATACAGTTTTCGGTGGCCTATCCGAATGAATATATCATAGCCGTTGGTGGAAGCTACAAGCATATTTTCAACTATGATACAACGCTTATTACATCGCTATACTTCACAACCTCCAAAGGATTTACGTCTCCATTGTTCGGTGAGATGAAGGGAACAGAGTTCGAGTTCAAAGATGAAAATGGAGGAAAGCTTGTTGGATTCCATGGACGTGGTGGCTATGCTATTGATGCCATCGGTGCACATTTTGCTCAAGCTACAACCTCTTCTTCGTCTTCTCTCATCAAAGTGGAAGCTGTAGGAGGAAAGGGTGAAGTAACATTCGACGATGGTTCTTTTGATCATGTAAGAAAAATTTTTGTTGGTCAAGGGAATTCTGGTGTGTCTTATATCAAGTTCGAATACGAGAAAGACGGCAGAATTGTGACACACGAGCACGGACAAAAGACATCTCTAGGAACAGAGGAGTTCGAGGTTGGTCAAGGCGATGACATCACATCTGTGAAAGTTTACTACGATAAACTCTATGGCTCGAAGGCAGAAATAATAACGTCTCTTACATTCAAGACACTGAAGGGCATCACCTCTCAGCCTTTTGGAATGACCTCAGCGAATTTGTCATTACTCGAAGGTGGCAAAATCACCGGCTTTCATGGAAGTTCGACGGACGTTCTTCATTCTATTGGAGCCTATATTTCGGCTTCTCCTCGGACGATGTTGCATGGCAAGTGGATTCAGGTACGTACGTAGTATGGATGAATGTACAGATCGGTTTGGTTCCATATTCTGTTTTTTTTTCAATCATTTCATTATGGAGATTTCAATTTTCATTCGGTTCGATCAATTCGGCTTTGGGTTATATGGTATGAAAGTAAATGTTGTTCTTATTAAAAGAAAAAAGTAAGAGTTTGAAAATGTTGATTCTTGTTTAGAAATTTAGAATAGATTTTTGTCCCATTTGTCTTTATAGATAGCGGTATTTGTTTTCATTATTTGTCTATATGAAAATTATAGGTATTATTATAACATGTTATCAGTATCTATATGTATATTTTTGGTTATGTTTACTTTGGTTCAAAAATTAGAATAGATTTTTGTTTGCTTTCTCTATTCTTTGCCTAGTGCCTAGTCAATACTCCTCGTGAACAAGATTATTGTTTCATTTGTAACCGTGATGTTAATTGTGTTATGAAACATGTGGTGACTCTTATTATTAGGTGGAGCAAAAAGGAAAGACTCCTGGACCAAGATGTTCTCACGCTATAGCAATGGTGGGAAGCAAAATGTACGCTTTTGGAGGAGAGTTAACGCCAAATTTTCACATCGATCGACACCTCTACTTCTTCGATTTCAAGACTCACAGATGGTCAGTCGCTGATCCAGACGGTGACGTTCCTGAGCTCCCTTGCTTAGGCGTTTGCATGGTAGCCATCGGCACTACACTCTATGTCTTTGGTGGCCGCGATGGCCACCGTAACTACAACGGCTTCTACTCTTATGATACGGTTGAAAGCGAGTGGAAACTCATAACTCACGTCAATAAAGGACCTGCACCGCGTAGCTTCCATTCGATGGCTGCCGATGACAAGAACATCTATGTCTTTGGTGGAGTGAGTACTACAGTACGTGTCAACACACTTCATGCTTACAACATCATTGATCAGAAGTGGACTGAGCTTCCGAATCCAGGAGAGTCTTGCAAAGGGAGAGGTGGAGCGGGGCTTGCGGTTGTGCAAGGGAAGATTTGGGTTGTGTATGGGTTTATTGGGGATGAAGTGGATGATGTTCATTGCTTTGATCCAGTTGAAAATAAGTGGACTAAAGTGGAAACACGGGGAGAAAAGCCGTGGGCGAGAAGCGTGTTTGCCCTGGCCGTTGTGGGGAAATATATAATTATATCTGGAGGTGAGATCGAGATGGACCCAAAGGCTCATTTAGGTCCCGGGAAATTGGCCGGTGGAACTTTCGTGTTGGACACTGAAAGTTTGTTGTGGGAGAAACTTGAGGAAGGTCATAGCCCTCGTGGATGGATGGCATCCACAACTGCGTCCATTGATGGGAAAAAAGGGTTGTTGATGTATGGATGGAAAGCTCCGACCAACGGTCGTTATGAAGACATCTTTTTCTATGGAGTAGACTCTGCTTAAGAGTTAAGACCGTTCGGTGTTTGGTGGGGTTTGGGAGTTTTAAGACATCATTTGCTTGTGTGTTTTAAAAATGTCTACATTTTCCGTGTGTGGTCTTTATGAAATAAATCCAATCAATAAGAGTATAACTGGCTTTTCAAATAATGTATGTGTGTGTAAATCATTTTATTTTACTGCTACAAACAATCATATCAGTTTTACTGGATAACTCAAATACGAACGCGGATTAGATTTCTTTTCTTTTTTTGGTTGATTTTGTATAATTATGCTATGTTAATTTATTAGATATTTGATTAGTTAGTTTTCTGTTATTTTTTTTAATTTTGATATATATATATATATATATATATATTCTCAATCATTAGTGACAGCAACAAAATAAATTTCATATTACTTATACGGAATTTTTTTGTTTGTTTATGTTATAAATTAATTAGTTATGTTATGTCATGTTATATATATGGTTTTATATTGTGTAATTATATAATAATATTTTAAATTTAAATTTTAGATATTATTATATAACAGTATATGTTTTGTACATATTGTATGACAGTTATATTTAATTAAAATTATAATTAAATATTGCAACATTTTGTACATAACTTATTAATTTGAAATAAACAAATAGTGAACTTATTATAATAGTGAGAAAACATGACCATAAAAATTTATCATTTTCATGTAGTTTATTTATACTAGCTATATATATCTTCTATCTTCTGTTATTATAAAAGAGAGTTTCCTCTCTCTAGGACGTGCCACGTCATCGTCCAGGTCACAAAGTCGAGTAACCTTGCGCTGACACGTGTCCAAGAAAATTGAAAGTCTGCGTTTAATTTTATTGAGTTTGCAACTGATACGGGCTTTACTGTTTTATGGGCCTTATGTTTCGTTCAAGGGACCCAGCCCGATATGGAGAACACTGAGCGTCTCAGTACGCGTCGATTGATCTGATTTTAGGGTTCATCCCACTTTTGTTTTCCACCATTCAAGAGGTTAAGTCGACTTCTCAATCCGTCAAAACAACTTAGAAATCTTATTTTCTGAGAAATAGCTAACACATCAATATTCTTTTCTGATTTGAAGATCGGACGTTCAAGTGCGGAGAATTCTGGGAAGCTAGAAACGTCGGGCGGCGACGAACTCATGGGAGTGGATATGCACCTATTGGATTCACAGGTTATGTATAAAGCTTGCGTTCATAATTTTTAAAAAGAATTCCGGTGTGTTAAATCTTCATTATGAAGTTTTCCTATTCAGAATTTTGTTTGACATCTTTTGAATGAGAAATTTTGAAGCCGTTCGTTGATTGTGATGTCAGAAGAGGATTTTGCATTATGTGCTTTTGTGGTTTCTAAAAAGGAATCCAGGTTTGCGATTAGACCTGCATAATGCCTTGTAAGTGGAAGCACAATGATTTTGGTAATTTTGGTTACTGACTCAATTTTTTACCTTCTCTTCATATGGCTTATTTAGCTGGATCAAAAGCGTTCAACATCAATATTTTCGTCTCCTCCAGTTGAATATTCTATGTACTATGGATGCTACAGTTAAATAATTGCGGAAGCAAGGGTTTTAGGCTTTTAGCTATCAAAACACTCAATTGGATAGGACTTAGCTGGCAGCATCTTTGAAGCATGGAAAAGCTTTATGGGTCAATCAAACGCATATGGTACAAGTAAGGAAACAAAAATAATATTTTTGGTTGCTGTGAATTGTAATCTCAGTTCTTTTTATTTGTTACAAGATCGATGCTCCACTGAATGACGGAAAGCAAGGCTTCTAATGATGGTTCTACTTCTCCACCACAATGGAACTGCAAAAATAGGGTCAAACTTCCAATGAATTCAGGTAAATCATAAGAGAAACCCCATTCAAAACCATTTTCTCACAGAGAATAGAAGTTCCAGTTTTTGGAATCAGTTTTTCATTTATCATGCAAGTCTGATTAATGTGTTTGTTACAGGTTGTTCTCAACTCTGATTGTGCTATGTACAATACAAGTGCTTATCTCAAGCTGTCTAATTATTTCTCAACGATCTGTTTCTTTGTTGAGGGAAGTAGTCGAAGAAGATTTCACAGCCTTCGTTGGGAAAAAAACCTCCTTGAAGACCAAAGAAGAGACCAAGAACTGTTCAGAAGCAAATGAATGTAATGTTCCCTTCTCTCTTTCCCTCTATAACACCATTAATGTTATAGCTTGCTTTGTTGCTTAACATTTTCATTCCTGGTTGCTAACTCTTTTTCCCGGA
The DNA here is from genome assembly GCF_000695525.1 of Brassica oleracea var. oleracea. NCBI lineage: Eukaryota > Viridiplantae > Streptophyta > Magnoliopsida > Brassicales > Brassicaceae > Brassica > Brassica oleracea. Next base: position 62,862,657 of record NC_027750.1, read on the forward strand.
TTGTGGCTAGCAGGGGAAGTAACAAAGGCTCTTATGACGCCCCTGAGGCTGCGGAAACAAGATTAAAGGTGTGATTCCTTGCCTCCTTGATTTCTTCAAAATTTTTTTTGGTTTCTTCAGTTTGTCCACGAAATTCTTTGCGTTCTACCTTTGAATCTTTTCAGTTGTAAAAAGGAAGAATAATATAGCAATGTACCCATTTTGGTAAATGAAAATGTAATCTCCCATGCCAATGTCATCTCCAAGTACTTTGAATCTTCTCTTTGTTTTTTGTAAAAGAGACGAGTGGTATTTTTATTACCAGAGCTAATTGTAATCTCCAGCGGTTTTTTCCATTATCAATAATGCAGCTCCTGTAATTTTCTCTCATCTTTGTTCCTTATATAATATTCTGGTTGACTACTATGTATGATGCTAAGATTATGCAAAATTTTACTGTTATTAAAGTGACGACTTCTACGAGTTTAACTCTGGTTCATGAAGGGATCATGATGGTGATATCGCTCAAGGCTGGTCCCTGGATTACTTTTACGGTTTCACCAATGCGTGCAACTTACGTGTTTGGTACATATGAAACATGAGGAACGTAACTGTGGGATCCTTCTCCCGTTTGACTTTTCAAAAAAGAAATCTCAGCGTTTACTACTAAGAGAATCTTTCGGTGTTTACTACTAAAAAAAAAAGAATCTTTCGGTGTTTTTATCATCAGAGACCAATTAAATATTATCAGTAAAGATCTCTTATATAATGGAATAGTGACTCTACGCTTAAAAGGTTATGTGACCTTTTATGGCTAGGTCTCTCTAATCTAAATCATGTCTTTCATATAGCAAGATGTCCAAGTATGACTGGGAGCAATGTATCAAATCTACAGCTTCTCCTTTGTCTCTGTTCTTGAGTTTTCTTCTTATCACCCAAGTTATCCAGTTGTGAATGCTTTCAAAAAAAACAAAAGCTTTACACTTTCCAGCAGCGATCATATTTCAAAACTGCCTCAGACCATCTCTCTCACGTTATAATTCATCAACCTGGATAATATAAGGAATGATCTCAGAAAAGCAATCAGCGATAGTTCAGATATGGAATCAACATTCAACATGATGGCTTTATCTAATGTTTTGTTTGGCTATTTTGAGTATTCTTTTAGTTGGTTTTTTTTATTTTGTGAAACAGTTTTCCTGTTTACGGAAATATATAAAAAATACAACTTATCTTCTTCTTCTTTTTTTGAAAAGGTACTTTATCTTCTGCCCGGAATTTTATATTTTCTCTCTCTATTAGAGTATGTTTATTGCAGGTCTCTTAGATTGGGTCTCTTATCATAATATAAGATACAATCTCTTAGTTTTTAACTAAAAAAACTAAGAAACGTCTTTTATATCTCTTATTTAAGAGACGTCTCTTAGCTTTTTTTAGTTAAAAGCTAAGAGACCGTATCTTATATTACGCTAAGAGTCCCAATCTAAGAGACCTACAATAAACATGCTCTTAGAGTGGGGTTCTTAGCGGAATATAAGAACCCGTCCCTTAACTTTTAACTAAAAAAGTTATGAACCGGCTCTTAAAACTCTTATTTAAGAACCGCTTCTTAGCTTTTTTAGTTAAAAGTTAAGAGATGAGTTCTTATATTCCGCTAAGAACCCTATACTAAGAACCCCCAATAATCATGCTCTTAAGCTGATCTTCATCATTTACCATCAAAATTATTGAATCGCAGATAATGGTCTCCATTTTCTATTTAAAGTAGCATAATTAATAAAATTCAACCCATTTCTTTTCTACGGTAAATACGAAGTTAGGTTTTCAAACTAAGCTAACAAAACGTAAATCATAATCAGTTTATGGAAATGTAAAAAAAAAAATTAAACTAACATAATACATTAAAAATATTCATTTAGTTCCACAAACACGAGAACCCTACATTGTAAATCTACAAGTGTACATGTACGAAGATCATATATGTCCCAATCAAACATGGAGTCTGCATAGCCAACTAACAGTCATGTCATTTCCACCAATGCACTCGCTCAACCAAATCGTACTCTATTATATGCAGTAGACAACCACACTTTTTAAAATAATAAAGCACAACTACAAAACCTCAAAACTAATTCAAAGAACATGATTTTCATTTTCGATCCTCCATCCATCGATTTAAACTTGACACAAACAAACCAACTACAAGATCAGTTGCAAACCAACCCCTACCATGGATTTTCATATTAACAATCATATATTTATAATGAAAAATATAAATGTAATACGAGCGGGCCGACCCTAGTACTTAATAAATGATAAACTTTATAATTTTTGTTTAGATTATTTATAGTAGCTATATATTTAGTTTATTGTTTAGAGATTTTTTCTTAGAGTATATTGTATTGAAACTCTTGAACTCATATTATCTGATGCATATGTAAGTTTTCTTCTTATGCGCATCATTTAACTTTCATTTCCTGTTATCATATACTATAAACTCAACTTTTTGAAGGGAACTAAAATACATGTTTCATGTTCAAAGACTTACTTTGGGCAGCTGGCGAATTTGAAGCGTGGAGGAATATTGAAAATTTATCCATCAGTGCTGCTTCGGGTATGTACAGGTCCACCAACTATCCATACAAGTTGTCTTTCGTACACCACACTGGTATCACTCCGTCAACTCTGCAAAACGACGACATCTTTCTCAATCTGGTTTATTTCCAAACAATTAAAGTGACGACTTCTACGTCAATAAGTCAGCTTCAAATATAGAATCACACAATCGATATCAATAAAAAGTCCTTCTCTTATTCAATCAATCAAGTTCTCAATCACAATATCAAAATCACTCCAAAAGCTCATAGCATATGTCTACACTTGACATTGCTTTTATAACCACTAAACAAATCATATTCCTAATTGTAAAACGTACAAATATTATGATCCTTATCTTTATAAGATCACAATCTAACTAGGAATGGAAATAACTTGCATCTTAAGTTTCCTTCAAGCTAACTCCAACATTCTCCCCCTTAAGCTTGAAGTTACTTTCACTCACATCTTCAACTCCAATCAGACTTTTCATCTCTTTGAATTTGATCCTGCCAAGCGACTTAGTTAAAATATCGGTTCTCTGTTCACTCCCGGGCACATGCTCGACTTCCACTTGCTCGTTTTCAACACATTCTCTTATAAAATGAAACCTCCTATGTATGTGTTTACTTCGACCGTGAAACACTGGATTTCTTGTCAATGCTATGGCTGATTTGTTGTCAATCCTGATAGTCACACGCATACAAGCTTCATTGATGACTTCTCTTAACAATTCCTGAAGCCAAATGGCTTGTTTCGAGCAGCCATGAACTCTGCTTCACAACTAGACTGCGCCACTATCTCTTGTTTTGTCGAGCACCAGGTTATAGGACTATTACCGAGATAGAACACATGTCCTGTTGTACTCTTACCATCATCATCGTCCACGTTATGTGAACTGTCGCTATAGCCTTCAAGCTTCAAGTTCCTTCCGCGGGAGAACCTTAAGCCAAGAGAGCATGTTCCACGCAAGTACCGCAGTACCATCTTCAAGGCCGCACCGTGAGACTCCTTCGGATCTTGCATATATCTACTTAGCACCCCGACACTGAATGACAAGTCAGGGCGTGTATGAAGTAGATATCTAAGGCAACCAATGCTTTGCCGGTACTCTCTTGGATCGACACTCCTCTCATCTAGTGACTTAGAGAATTTAGCATTCATCTCCATTGGAACATGTGTTGCATTGCACGATCCCATTTCGGTTTCCTCAAGGATCTTGTGTGCATACCTATCCTGTTTCAGAACAATGCCATCATCTCTTTGATGAACTTCTATTCCCAAGTAGTAAGTTAACTTGCCAAGATCACTCATCTCAAACTTGTTTGCCATCTCCTTCTTGAACTCTTGTATTAATTGAAGCGATGAACCAGTAACAAGTAGGTCATCAACATACACAGCCACGATGAGAAGCTTGTCATGTTCCTTCTTGTGGTACAATGAGGGTTCTTTTGAGCATCGATGGAAGTTTAAACCACGCATGATTTGGTTCAGCTTCAAGTTCCACGCCCTCGGAACTTGGCGCAAGTCGCAAAGAGCCTTCTTGAGTTTATAAACTTTATCCTCTTGACATTTAACTACGAAACCATCTGGCTGCACTACATAAACTTCTTCTTTCAGCTCTCCTTGGAGGAATGATGTTTTAACATCAAGATGGTGGTTCTCCCACCCATTAGATGCAGCTAGTGCAATAATCAAGCGAATCATTTCAACTCGATCCACCGGTGCAAAGACTTCATCATAATCAATCTCATGCCTTTGGACGTATCCCTTTGCTACTAACCGTGCTTTAAACTTGCTGATACTTCCATCGGCATTGCGTTTTATTTTAAACACCCATTTAAGACCAATAGGCTTTATACCAGATGGTAGTTCAATGAGATCCCATGTGTTATTCTTTTCCATAGAAAAGATTTCATCTTTGCAAGCATCTACCCAAACTTTCATCTTCTTGGCCTCACTATAGTCCCATGGTTCCTCGTTTATTACCATCAATAGCCGTTCACTTTCAATCTCAGTCAATAGAATGTAGTCATCGAGATAAGAAGGTTTGGACCTTGTACGTTGTGACCGTCGCAACGGCTCTGCACCATCTTCTTCTTCGTCTTCAAACTCGACATATTCTTCGTCGTCATCAATGGTGTCATCTTCTGGTGTGGCCTCTTGTTCCTCGGGGATATTGCCTCCTTGTCTCACGTTAACAATAAACTCTCCCGGCTTAGCGTGCTTTGTTTCCTCTGTATCGATCCAACTCCATTCTTTTTCTTCACTAAATACGACATCACGGCTTACTACTACTCAATTGGTCACTGGATTGAGTAGTCGATAAGCCTTTGATCCTGGTTTGGTTCCCATGTGGACAAGAAACCTTGCTCTGTCATCAAGTTTCTTTCTCCCTGGTGTTTATGTTCTTGCGTAACAAACACACCCGAAGATCCTTAAGTGACTGAGGCTTGGCTTTCTTGATCGTAACATCTTGTAAGGGGTTCTCTCATCCAACGATCTAGTGGCAAGGCGGTTGATCAAGTAGGTGGAGTGTCCTACCGCCTCTCCCCATAGTAGATTAGGTACGTGCATATGTTTCATTACACTCCTTGTCATCTCTAAAAGCGTACGGTTACGTCTTTCTACCACACCATTCTGTTGCGGCGAGTAAGGCGCTGTTAACTGTCGTTGGATTCCATTCTTGTCGCAGTAATCTTGAAATTCATTGGATACAAATTCGCCTCCTCTGTCTGTTCAAAACATCTTAACCTTGCTTTGTGTTTCTTGCTCGGCAAGTAGTTTGAATCGTTTAAATTTTTCAAACGCCTCGCTCTTTAGAAGTATTGTCCACATATATCGAGTGTAATCGTCTATGTGTACGAATATATATCTCCTTTTAGCCGGTGTTGGTGGTGAGATCGGGCCACAAAGATCTCCGTGAACCAGTTCAAGTGGACTAGAGGCTCTAAAGGTTGTTGCTTGAGGGTAGGGTCTCCTAGCTTGCTTACCAAGTAAACAAGACACACAAGTTTCCTTCTTGATCTCCACGTTAGGTATGCCGATAACAAGCTTCTTATTCACCATTAGCTTCAGGGTATTGATGTTTACATGACCAAGCCGAGCATGCCATAGGGATGACTCCGTTATAGATTCAATTTGCAGACATTGTATGTGATCAACGACCAAACAAACCTTGTAAAGCCGGTTTCGAGTTCTCTTAGTACAAACCATCACTCCTCCGTTTCTATCAAATAGCGTTAATGTATCATCTTTCATACGAACCTCACATCCAGCTTTAGTAGCTTGCCCCAAGCTAACGATGTTACTTCTCAGTCCCGGTATATAGTAAAAATTACTCAAAATCTTCTTATCTCCTCCTTCGAAGATGAAACGAATCGACCCTTTTCCTCTTATGTTGATTCTTGAATTGTCTCCAAATATTACCTTACCGGTAATGGTTTCATCAAGTGTGGAGAAGAAAGATCGATTTCCACACATATGGTTACTAGCACCATTGTCAAGATACCATACATTCTCTGTATCTAAGTCATCTTCAAAGACCGTAGGGTTAACCTTATTCTCATTGAGGTAGACTATTTCGTGAACCATCAATTCATCGGCTTCCTGAGTCTCTTCATCCTTCTTCTCGACTGTCTCCTGGAGCTTATGTGCTTTGTCTGGACAGTCGGAGGCGTAATGGCCTAGCTTATCGCACTTGAAGCATGTGATGTGCGAAGTATCTCCGCTTAGTTGTTGTCTATAGGCTTCTCTTTGACTCTGGAATGAAGATCCGGAGCGGCCACGTCCTCGTCCTCGCCAGTTTGAACGACCGCCTCGCCCTCGGCCTCGTCCTCTATAATTTTCTTGATTCGTATCAGCATACAAAAGTTTCCCTTGATCATCATGAGAGTCTTCTTCTTCGTCTTCAGCGACTCTCTCTTCATACGCTTTCAATCGTCCACCTATATCTTCGAAACTGGTGGTATTAAGGTCCAAGACTTGCTCAAGAGATGCAACCATATGAATATATTTCTTCCTTGGCAAGATTTTAAGGAACTTCTTTACCAGTTTAGGTTCTTCAATAATCTTGCCTAGCGATGCAGACTTTGAGGAGATCTCCGAAAGTTTACCGACAAAAGTATCAATTGTATCACCGTCTTTCATCTTGAGTCTATCAAATTCTGCCATTAAGGTTTGTAACCTAGCTTCCTTGACTCTTTCTGCTCCAATGTGCCTTGCCTTTATCGCATCCCAAACCGCTTTTGATGTTTCTATGTCGCCAACCTGTAAAACTAAAGCCTCCGGTATGGACTGAAACAACAACGCAATAGCCATATTGTTCTTCTTCTCATCTTTGGATTTTGGGTCAATTGTTTCCCATACTTCACAAACTTTGAGCGCAATCTTCATCCGCATAGACCAGACAGTGTAGTTTGAAGATGTTAGCATTGGGAATTTGATGGAAGTAGGTTTTGTATCTTTGTGCATGGCGATTTCGTCTTTGTCGTCTCCCATGTTTGTTGAATACGATTTTCAAGTTGCTTTGCCTGGCTTTGATACCAAATATAGAATCATACAATCGATATCAATAAGAAGTCCTTCTCTTATTCAATCAATCAAGTTCTCAATCACAATATCAAAATCACTCCAAAAGCTCATAGCATATGTCTACACTTGACATTGCTTTTATAACCACAAAACAAATCCTATTCCTAATTGTAAAACGTATAAATATTATGATCCTTATCTTTATAAGATCACAATCTAACTAGGAATGGAAATAACCTGCATCTTAAGTTTCCTTCAAGCTAACTCCAACAACAAAGTGGAACACAAATGTGCTTCTTTATTGATGATTTTTGTTTTCTTAAATTTCCCACGTCAGCTTTTCTTTTTACATAAACTTGCATATACACTTAATGTTTTGGTTATTTAGATGTTATTGGATAGGTCATGGACTTGAGTGATCTTAAGACAGTTCAATGCTCTGGCAAAGAAAAAAAATTGAGTTCACGTTAAGGAACGTATAGTAAGTGGTTTCTTTACTTTTTATTATTTTACCTTGCAATAACTTAAACGTAATAAGTTCATATACTTAGCATTTGGTAATTTTGCAAATCAATATCTTATCTTATATATATAAAGTAGGCTTGTGCTCTACTCACAGCCTTCCACGTCACCAAAGTGGATTTCGCGCCACGTGTAACGACACCAGAACATTTGCGTTTCTTTTTTTCCCAGCCATTCTCAAATACACTTATTTGAACTGAGCTTTTTTACCTGTGAAAATTAGGCCCTTAGTTAAATCACGTAAGAGAGCCATTGGGAATTAGGTTTCGTCTTCCTCTTGCACCTGCGATCTGAACGATGAAATTCCAGGGACTTCAAGCGCAGTTTCGATCTTCGTAACGTTTCAACCATCGATAAATATGTTCTTTAATGGCGACAATAAAATCTCCCCACTTTGTGCTCTTATTTAAGTTTCCGTTGATTCTGAATCAACCATAGACACTATATATCTAGATCGTCCATAATCAAAAGCTACATCTCATGGTCATGGCTTCTTCAAAATCTTAGATTACTCAATATCTCAAATATACGTTTCCAAATTGGAGATATCTCAAGTCCTCCCTTTCAGAGTTGCCCGGTCAGTATTACAACTCCTAATTTTTTCACAAGCCATCTTTTTTTTTTCAGTTTCACACCTTAATTTACTTTTCTCCACACTGTTTGTTTATTTCAGCGATGGCAACTATCCAAATTGACAGGTAGATAACCACTCAACAACCCTGGTTATGTTTGACCATTAGTTCGTTTTTGTTACTTGATTATCTGTGCATTTTCTAAAGCATCTCTCAACTCTGGAACGTGTGTCTTAGTGTGTTTGATTGCGTCAAAAGTCAGACTCGATGAAAAAATTATTGATAACGGGTGTGAAGCCAAAAGTCATCATTGCAAGTTTGCAACCTACACTAATCCTAAATTAGTTGGAGGTCCACATCTTTTTGTTTTCCTTAATAATTTTTAATAACAACATCATACCAGCTTACACACCAACCAAATATCTGACTTCAGGTTGTCTATTACCCAGTGTAATCTCCAGAACACACTCCTACTTTGATATGAAAGCCTGGTCAGCCAGAGTTACCTTAACAAGTAAGAGGCTTCAAACTAGAGATTTTGGAATAATTTTCATCTCCACTACTCACCGCAGGTCTTGTGGAAGTGGCGTAAGTTGCTCCTAAAATTCTTCCAAATATGGAGGTGAGTCAATCACACTGGCTGCATTCTCCACCACAAGTTCGTTTTCTTACATCTTACATTGCATTAACTCTCAGCTGTGTTTTGAATGTCACTTGCTCTACTCTAATCAGTATGCAACTATAACACCACAGACCGTGGAGTCCCTCTGCACTCCCAAGTTGGTGGCATTGAGACTACTAACAGATGGTGCTACATATCATGTTCTAATTGCTCACAAAAACTACAATGCAGATTCACATCTGCAGGGTGCCGTTACGAGAATGCTGTTGGGTTGTTTACCTGAATTACCATCACTGTGAAACCTCTCATGAGGTGGACAGAAGAGGTGCAGAGAACACAACAGGTTGCCTTGAAGCAACAATTGATGAAGGAAGCACAATGGACTCAACACCACTACCTTGTCAAACGGAGACAGTGGTAAGCATTGACAGCAAAGCAAGTGGTGTCACGCGGAAACAGCGACAATGCAGCAAGAGTATTAGCTAATCATCATCATCAAGTGAAATAAGGGTTTGGGCATGCTTAGTGTTAGGGTGAGATGCAAGTCGTGTAACTTCAATCTCTGTTTCTGGTGGTTTTATATTTGTCTATTTCTATTAACAAAAAGAAAAATAACTTTTTATTATCATGGTCTGCAAGTTAGGTACTCCTCCCGTTTAGCCTTAGACTTTGTTTAACATCAAATAAAACCCACATACTTATTAATTCTATTGTTTTTAGTATATTATGTTCTTTTTGTGTGTTATAGGTTAACACGCATAACAGAGATTTACAATTTGTTTTTATTTTTGCTTTTTAAATTGTTTAATTTAATTTTGCAATATAAAAGACAATAAAGATTGCATAGGTATTTGAATTTAAAAAGGCAACATCGAACATAAAATCTGAAATAAACACGACTTTCGGTTTCAAGATAGTCTGAGGAGGAATATAAATTCAGAAATTTTTTTATTTTAATTCAGTTCTCTTTCGTTCATCTGTTAGGTCTGTTCATCAGTTAGGTCCGTCGACAGATCCTCTCCGCTACCATCTCTGTTACAGCATTTAAGAAATAATAATGGACAATAAAATTGTCAGTAGAAAATTGCAGTCAGTTATTTAGATAATATGGTTTACTTAATCTGTGACATATAACAGAATCAATAATGTGTATTTTTAACTACAGTAATTCGACTATTTTCACATCTTTAAATAAGCAATTAATTCAAAATTATATATTAAAAAATATCAGTAAATTTAATAAATAAACCCCAAAATAAATATTCAATTTCTGCACTTTTAAACCAAGGATCACAGCTTTTTACAATAACTTCTACTTACAATCATAGACAAATATTTAAAATATGTAAAATATAAATAAATTCTTGAAACATTATTTTACTTTTCAGTTTACAAACATCTTATAAATTTTAGTGTACTGTTACAAATATAAATTTAAGATGTTTGTAACAATACACTAAAATTTAAGATGTTTGTAACTCACACAAATAACTGAAGAAAGAATATCAAACCACTTTTCTCTTATGAGTTCTTACACTAAACAAGATTTTCATGAGCGAATCCCCGGTGCATACTCTAAGTCTACGTCCATAGACTCAACACATAATAATCTATCATTGATTTCCAGCAACCATCTAACACTGACCATCTAGATAATTTTAATGACTCAACAACTGAGGGCATGCAATTCATGTTAACATACCATGAAATACAACACCCCCACTCAACTCTGCTTATTTAAGAGACAACTCAATAAGTGATGAAATTACTAACAGCCGAAGACAATAACATAACTGATGATCTTCAAGTTACTCTTACCATCACAGACTACAACCAAAACGCAACTGCACAACTTAACGTCGACCTTATCATCACAGATCTTAAGGGAACTAATAGGCCTCCAACTACATAAGAAGAAAACAATACATGTACAGTATGCTTTGAAAATTACAAAAATGGAACCTATCTATGTCCTCTTACTTGCGGCCATACTTTCCATTTCCGCTGCATTGATCAATGGTTTCGTACAAATATAAGTTGTCCCATATGTGGGGAAAGTCATCTATGATTCAGCATTATTTTAATTTATAAGAGGGTTTATTATATTCCAATTTTCAGTTTCATTTACATACTCTTTTTGATTTTCATTTTAATTTTCAAACTAAACATAGAATGTTTTTCCTCATTTTCTAATATGTCCCATTGTCAAAATTAGTGTCTTACCAATAATCAAATAAGAAAAAATATACGAACAAAACTTCATTACACACATTTAAATTCAGATTAGTCTCTAAAATAAAATTTTAAATGTCGTTTCATCTATATACTGTGTACATGGTACTTAACAGTATAAGTATGTCTCTAAATAAAATATCAACTTTACTTTATGTTTAAATTCCAACTAAATAATTTTTTTACGACTATCGGTTTTTTATTATACGTTTATTGAACCAATTAGTCACAAATGCTATTCCACTTTGAACTAAACAATTTCAAAACAAAGTAATACACTTTGGTTGCTAACCATTTTCAAATGGATCGAAAAAATATCATTCTCTTTCAACATATTTTCATCTTCATATTTTTGAATATATTTTCTTTAGACCATAAAATGAATTATAAATTTATTTTAGTATAAAATATACGAACCGGCGCGTAGCGCCGGAATACGACTACTAATCATTTAAAGTTTCATTTGATATTCGATCTAATAAAAACAAATAGCTTTTTGCAAAATTAATAAAAGTAATCGACAAAGAATATTGCGCCTGAATCAAAATCTACTATTCTTTTTTTTTTGTCAACTCTAGTATTCATTTATTGTGGAATAACTTTTCATCAAAACTTTAACCAAAATAAATCTTTCACAGAAATGAAATTTAATTCTGGTTTTAGGGTTTGGAAAAAATTTCATGTTACATGCTGATGAAAATCTAGTTTTGTAAACCAAATGTGTCACCTCTCTTTTTCTATTATTAGATTTAGGCTAATGTGAAGATGTGCTTATAATCTGAATCTCATATTCTTTGTTCCCCCTGGTATGAGTTGATCCAAAGCTTCCTACTCGTTATTTTCTAAAACACTTAGCTTCTTATTTCTTACTTTACTTTCCACTAATAGATTTGTACTTGTTTAAAAGACTTAATTAGGGTATTAAGCAAATGACACCGTGCTTGAATATGCTTACTTCTTTCATGTTGAACATCATTTTCACAAAATTTGATTGTAAAACTGTTGAAGGTAATAGCATTTCACTCTTTAACATTTTCCATACTTTCTAGATTATTTTTCAGCAAACTGCTTGATATCTTCTGGAATATATATTTTTGTGCATATGTGTGATCAAGATTTTCAGGAATTAAAAAAAAAATAAATGTAGAAAACTAAATCCTATATGGGGTGTATTAGATTTTAGTTTTTCTTAGAATTGGTGGCCTTTAGGTGGATTATGAAGACGTTTGGGTGATTTTGGTGGAATTTAAAAATAAAACTAAAAGTCTATTGGAAATTTAGTAAGATATATGTATAAATTTTGGATGATTAGTAATGAAAATGAGAGAAAATGAGAAATTTTTTTGAAGAAAAGTTATTTGATTTACATATTTTTAAAAACAAAATGATATTATCCTAAATATACCTGAAGAAATTTAAAGGTAATTTTATGATCTGTTTCCAACTTTTACCAATTATCTAAAATGATATTTTTTTGTTTGATTCTCAAATGTAGTTTTCTTTAGAAACGAAAAGTTGATATTGACATAATTTCAAATTTTGGCTTCCAATGAAGTTTTTTCCACATTTTAATTTTTTTTAAATGAAACTTAAACTTAAAACAAATATTAAAGATAATTCAAATATATACAAGATTGTATCTCAGTTCATTTATTTTGACTATAAATTATTTATATAATATATGTAAATTTTATTTGATAGATTTTACTGGTGAAAATTCTTATTTTTAGTTGTGGTTTTAAAGAAGGATTTCTTTTTAATTAACCCAAAATTCGTGGTTAAACACAAAACTATTTTTTTGACTTTTTGTCATGTTCACCCTACAGGAAAATATCATTATTTATTTTTTTTATTTTTCAAATGTATTAATTTTAATCAAAAATACTTATCTTCGTCAGTTATTCATGGAAATATCACTTTCTTTGATATCACTAACCACCCACTGACAAGTAACAACCAAAATCTAAATGCACTACAAATCAATTTATGCATCTTTTATCTCCTTTCTTACGCATTAAACTCATTTATCTTGAATGGGAAATTGGTCCGAATGACCATGAAAAAAGACATAATTCACTAAATAACCAAATACCCTAGATTTTCGATACACCCATTCCACTTTATGTAATAATGCTATTTTGCCCTCAGTGATGACCGGTAAAACCTGAAGAAAATAAAAATAAAAAATCCTAGTTATTAGCTGTTACTCGTTGCGTAATTATATTCACATCTTTCCTTTTACTTTTATTTGGTAAATTTTGAGAAATTGATCCACAATTTTCTCCACCTCTTCGAACCACGTTTCATCCTCACCATCGCCACCGTCTGTGTTCTCTGAGTTTATTTCTTTCTCTAACTGTGTTGCAAAGGGACATCGTCTCCACTTCGGGAATCTATTGCGAGAAGACGTCGTGACAGTCCAATCGGCGAGAAGGAACACACTGACCCTTTTCCCATTCACATCGGCGCTTTGTCTCAGATCTGTTGCAATACTGTAAGTTCTAGGGAGTGTGCTTTAGATTCTATTCTTGTGATGCTCTTTTTCCCTATTTGGGATGTAGTCCAGCCTAGTCGAATCTAAATTGTTAAATATAAACCCTACTTTTGGTTGCATGTCGGATCTAGTAGACAGAGGTCACCGAATTGATTTAGGGTTGAAGTTTTACCGATTTGTCTTACTCATCTGTTTACATCGAAGTCTATGGTAATTTTGTTTGGAATCGAGACAAACATAGTATATGTAGAACTATTTGATCGGTCTATGCTATGTGACATGGAATAGCTTAAATTGTTAATCATTCACGTACCCTTCTGTTTTGCACTTCTTTATGATGTAGAAACAATCATAAGGTATTTA
>NC_027750.1:62876652-62877074 GCF_000695525.1 Brassica oleracea var. oleracea
TATGTAACCATGTGTACCATGTCATATATAGATTTACTATTCCATATAAATAGAAATGCTTATCTTGTGCTATGTATTGATTGTAGTTCGCTCATGTCATATTCTCTTTGTGATTCCAAGACAAAAACATTTGGCTTGGAATAAATGTTTTTATAGAACTAAGCGACTTTGGCTTTGTATAGGTTGCTCTGCTGTATTTACACTTATTATGTTATAAATGCACGCCGTTGGAATGGAATTGAAGTGTATGGCTTTCACTGAAGAAAATGTTTGTGTAGCTGCAGAGAACTACTTGATTGAAACACTGGCACTGTGTCAAGCCGTAGCACTCACCCATGAAGTGTAGACATGGGTTTATGGTTTCTAAGCATTGTTTTTATGTTCTAGCTTTGCTTCTTGTTTTTAGATACTACCATCTAAAC
>NC_027750.1:62877149-62891627 GCF_000695525.1 Brassica oleracea var. oleracea
AAATGAAATCATATTCCATATGCGTAAATAGTGTTTCACTAACTGCATATAGTACGTACACTATCTTCAAATAGTTAACACAATTACTCAGCTCGACATGGCAATATACGCTTCTATAACACATATTTGCCATATAACATTATTATGACATCAAATAAAACATAATACAATGTGATGTTGAATGGAATGATATTCATATGATGTTGTATGTTCTACTTCCTTTATCTAATTCTCTCAATCTTCATTTCTTTCGCTACAGTCAATTTGAATTTGGTGTAAGCATTACCTCTTTCCCTGCAATCATAAACACTTAAAAATGTGAACAATATGTATTATGCTATTTATTTTGTCAGATTTTCTATTCTATATGCTAATGTAGAATGGAAACAGATCTTATTGGCATTTCAGATTTGGATTTAGTTTATGGAAGATTGGGGTTGACATTCGATTAGGGTTTATATTTCTATGTAGAGCTTAGAGATAAGTGGCTAGGGTTTAGTTTATGAAAGATTGGGGTTGACATTGAGTTAGGGTATATACTTCCATGTAGGGTTTAGTAAATTAAGATTGAGATGGGATTAGGGTTATATTTCCGTGTAGGGTTTAGTGATTACCCTCTTCCCTGTAATCATAGATACCTCAAAATTTCAACAATATATATGTAATGTGCTATATTGTTTGTTACATTTTCTATTCTATATGATCATTTAGAATGGAAATGCATGTTACTTACATTTCAAAATTTGGATTTAGTTTATGAAAGATTGGGGTTGATATTGGATTAGGGTTTATATTTCCATGTAGGGTTTAGTGATTAGTGGCTAGGGGTTAGTTTATGAAAGATTGGGGTTGATATTGGATTAGGGTTTATATTTCCATGTAGGGTTTAGTGATTAGTGGCTAGGGGTTAGTTTATGAAAGATTGGGGTTGATATTGGATTAGGGTTTATATTTCCATGTAGGGTTTAGTGATTAGTGGCTAGGGGTTAGTTTATGAAAGATTGGGGTTGACATTGGATTAGGAATTATATTTCCGCGTAGGGTTTAGTGAATAGTTGATACGGTTTAATTTATGTATGATTGTGGTTGACATTGGGGCAAACATTACCACCTTCCATGAAGGCATAGCCATATAAACATTTGAGAAATATGTTAAAATAATCTTTAGATTGCAACTACATTTTCACATTTTCTATTATATATGCCTCATGTAGAATGGTAATGTATCTTACTGGCATTTCGAAATTTGGGTTTAATTTATGAAAAATTGGGGTTGACACTGAACTAGGGTTTATATTTCCGTATAGAATTTATTTATTAGTTTATAGTGTTTAGTTTATACTCCGTGTTGGGTAATCCTTTCTTTCTTCACCTTCTTGCTTTTGAGTTCCTTCGGATGGACTTACAGTGGTAATTAGATGGAATACAACATTTATTGGTACACGTTCTAATTTACACCACTTGTTTAACTCTGCACAGTAAAACATCTCTAATAACTCCACCTATTTACTTGGCTTCCTCCTAATCCTTTATATGGAATAGTTATAATCCATTAGTGGACATTTACTGCAGGGAATACGTCATCATCTGTGCACAACCGCACACATCAGCGTCTACGTAAGTGGTTATTTTGGGTCATGTGCATACACCTTATATAGTTTATGTAGTTCATGTGGAATGGAAAGAAGATTCTTCGCATGTATCTATTTACGTTCATAATATATATTACATTCCATCTGACTCATGTCAAACGGAAAGTTCCGTCGTCTAAATTGGACGGTTTTACTGAACTCGGCTTGACTTTATGTAAACCATTTCGTATTTTACTTTCACCATGCACCTTATCACGGTTCTGAAATTGAGAACACCATCACTCCATTGTAAATGAACTTACAATAATCCATTCCACGTACGTGACGTAGTATGGAAAGCAATACAATCGGAATAGGATTTATGTCATCATCTTCAGATCGCCGTTATGTTAACAGAGTTTCTATCTCTCTCACATCTGTTCGTCACTACTCTTGATTTATATCCTCCCGCATACGTGCTCAAGACAGTTGTGCACAACGATCCTTATTATATGTGATTGTTACAGTGGCAGACAAACCCTCCACGTCGTTCACTTTATAACAACGAACCGGCAACCTGTTATGGTAAGGGCATAACCGGGTGGAATTAAGCCAAAAAGTCTGACAATGAATTACGTCAAAATCATTGTTATTTTCTTAATTTGTCTTTCAAATCTGGATATCTAGCCAATAAACCCATCTTGAATTCCTCTCTAATTTTATCCTAAAAGTCAAAATTTTGGATTCAAGATTACTATTTTATTGAAGTTACTCAATTTTGATGAATCTTGCAAAAACGAGTGGATATCTTGATGTTTGGAGAAGATAAACACGAACTCTCATCAAATCTGTGTATGTTATATGAATTTTTCTGATCTATTTTGCGTAACTGAAAAAGCTTCTAGAATTGTTTTTTTTTTTTGACAACAAGACATTCACGGATTCTTATTGACTCTGTAAACCAAAACGCTAACTCCGCATCCATGTAAACGACGAAAGACGATTGTTTCCTAGCACTGCGTGCTAAACTACCCGTCCGTTGGTTCTCCGTTCGAGGTACATGAACGATGTCGGAGTTTTGCATATCTAAATTTTTTTTGTAACAGAAAAAAATTGAGTAGACTTACCGAAACGTCATCGTAAAAGCGAGGTTGTTTTCGTAACTGACCGAAATCTACAGAAATTTAAATTATCATAGAAAACTACAAAATAGTCTACCGTGAGGAAACTACATTTATCATATAGCTCTCTCTGTTGCAAACTTCACATTTGAATAGGTTTTGTTTTTCATTATAAATTAAATGGATACAATGATTTTAATCAAAGTCTTACACAAAATGATAAACATAAATTCAACCAGTTCTAAGAAATTATTTGGGAATATTAGTGGTAGATTGTCAATCCCAAAATAAGAAAATACAGTTCAAGATCGTTGATGCCGCTTAAGGAAGTGATAACCCAACCGGTCATCTTTGTATCTTAACTTGAGTTTAAAGAAAAAATGTGACGTGGACTAACGGACACAAAATAAAACAAGAAACATTCTTTCGCTGTCTTGCATGATCAACCTGTATTACATGCAAGTATGCAACATACACCCTATTCTCTACGTCAGTCTCAAGTTCGGTCAATTATGTACTTATGCATACAGTTATCCGCACTTTTAGAAGCACTACAAACAATAAATAGTGAGGATGATTAGTTAACTTTATCTGATTTTTTTAGTTTATTTATTTTTAGATAATAAAATTTTACCAATTATTATTTATATCTATACTATTAAAACAGAATCCTTCGTATGATTCTGTCCTAATTTTTTACTTATTTACAAAGTCATGTCACTACTATTTAATTTTTAATTTTAAAATAATTTATTTAAATTAATCAAAATATTTCCAATAAAAGTTTTTGGAAACTTTTTTTCACACCCATTAATGTTGACTAAAAAATATTAATGTTGTCTAATCTATACTATTAAAATAAAATCCCTCGTAGAATTATGCCATAATATTTTGAGTTATTTACAAAGTCATGCCACAACTATTTAATTTTTAATTCTAATATTATTTATTTAAACTAATCAAAGAAATATTCCCAATAAACGTTTTTTGAAACTTTTTTTCACCCCATTAATGGTGTCTAAAAATATTAAGGTTGCCTAAAAAATATTGAATCATTAATGCAACATAATTTGGGTAGTAATATATCCCTTATTATTCTTATTAACTTTTCATTTTGTGTATTAAAATATTTTACCAAAATATCTTCGTAATTATATATCCTCTTATTATTCTCATCCACCAAAATATTTTGCATACCCTTTAATGATGTCCACTTATTTAATATTGAACTTTTTTTTTTTCTGTTTAGAAGTTTAATAATACCCATTGAGAAAAAAATTGATCGTGAATTATTATCCTAAATATTTTTAAATAAATGTAATTTTTTAAAATCCAATCTTAACAAATTGTACAAAACTATTTCTATAAATCTATATTATTAAAACATAGATATTAAAATTAATTTTAATTACTACATATTATATTATGAATTATATACATTTCAATAACTGATATATCATTATTTAGTTAAGTAAATAAAATAAAATTATATTTTATATCAATATATTAAATCAAATTGGATTACATATCGATCACTCGTCGGTTTAATCGGTTAACTTTCGGTTTTAGTGGTTTTTTGCCAGTTTTATCGGATTATCAATAGTTCTTAAAACCCAAACACCAGTATACATCAGATCACATGGTTTAGCAGTTCAACCTGTAAGGAATATTTCCTTTCCCTATTGGTCTAATAGTTATCCGTTTTCTATTGGAATATTGTTATTTCTTAATATATTTCGTGACCAATGAAATTGGAAATAAATGAGTAATTCCTAATTTATCTCTACCTTGATGGACGGTTGAGATTAATCTAAAGGAAACCTTAAAGAGAAATTAGGTCATCTTTCCACCTATAAATACATATCTTTAAACCATCATAAAGATATCCTAAAAGCAACAACTAACATTATAGGCGAGGTAAGAGAAACCTAAAAGTTTCTAAGAATAGATTGAGCTGTTCATCTTCTATTCAGGATTCAATCCATCCAGGAAGATTCTCAGTCAAAATGAATCCAAGTAACTCTATAAACATTCATATGATTCTATTATGTGATTAACCTAGATGTTTAAAGATCTTAGGGTTTATATAAATTTAACTTACACAAACAATGATTCAGGTCTTCTATAAAAGCGGCTGATTCAAATACAAAAATGTTTAAATAGAAAAAATCCTTTTAAACTAACAAAACAGTTGAAACATTATTAATGATAATTTTTATCATAAAATCTAGTTTAGCTTTTAAAGTTTAAATCCTACATCAAAACCATTCTATTTGTCAATAATGATTTAACTTTATTTTATCTATAGCAAAAAAATGTTCTTATGTAAATTATCCAAAAATCTGGATCTTTATTATTTAAACTGTAACATATGTAAAATGATAAATCATGTATAATACCAAATAAATTAGATAATTACATATTAATTTTTTTACTATTTAGATATTAATTTTATTAAAAAAATTTAAAATTTACATACTTTTATTTAATTTTGAACAATTTTATAAAATATAAAAAAATTAAATAACATAAATTTCATGTATATATTACATTAAATAATAGTAAATTTTGATAATTTATATTTCACTTATTCATATAAAGTATTGAATTGATATAAAATAATTATTTTGTATATACATCACATATCTCCAATGTTAATTGATTTTAATATATCTACGACAAAACATTACAGTTACGATCAATATAATTAGTTACAACAAAAGTGTTTACCAAAAATTCTACATCAATAAATTTACAGCTACAGAAAAATCACCTACATCATAAATTTTACAGTTAAATTTCTACATGTAATTGTTATTAATAATTATAAACTTCAATTAATCCGATTTAAAGTAATAAAATTGTTATGCTGGTTATTGAATGCAAAGAATAATCTTTCTAAATACCATACTTAAAGAAATTATGAATTTGAAGGACAATAAAAGCAGTTTTTTCAATCTTAAATTAGAAAATTTTCATATGAAAAAACAGCCTTAGATGATAACGAAGAAAAATAAATATTAAAAAGCCAACCGTGATTAAAAGAAAATATTTGAGATGTGTGGTCGAGGATGTGTAACGTCTGAAAATGACCAAAAAAAGTATTTGGATACACATAATCCCATATCACTCACACCTCTTAACCTAAGACTAACACGTCCCTCAAGAGTCAGGTCTCTCTCTATATATATATATAGATGTCTCTCTCTATGTTAGCAGAAGTTCGTCACAGACTCACAGTTTTCCAGCTTTTATAATCCCATATCACTCTAGAGGCAGGTCTCTCTCTCTATATATGTGTGTTTCATTATATATGTTAGTAGAAGTTCCTCATAGTTTTCCTGTTTTCAAGTATGTAAGAGCAATTTCATTGGAAAAGTTCTTAATTGAGTATATCACGATAACGAAAAAAATAATAGTTCTACTAATTTATTATTGAGGTTTTTAAATGTTGAGATTCTTATAAAAAATGCTTTAACATTTAAAATCTTTAATTCATTTAAATATACTAGTTTTTTAAGTTTTTGTGAGATACACAACATTAAGAATTTTTTAGTGGACGTGCTCTGACTAAAACTAAAGAAGTATCAAGTATGCATGTACAATCATGTCAAAGACTAATAAAGACATATAGCCATTGTCCTGTAAAATTATTACCAACGATGGAACCTGAGAAAGTTTCGACAGGAACAATGTTTGTTATTGTGTTTTTGAAAGAAGAAATTCATTTTATTCAGGTTTTCGTTACAAGATGGGCACAATGTCTGAAAGAGTGGGAGCGATGGGTGGCAACATGGGCATCCCATTTGACGATGGTGTTTTCGATGGCGTGAGGAAAATAATTGTCGGAAAAGACTGGGACTGTGTTTCTTATATGAAGATTGCGTACGAAAATAGTGACGGAAATTTTGAAACCCGTGAACATGGAACGATTCGCGGGGGACTTGAAGAGGTAATAGATCCTTGCTTTGTTATTCTTCAATATGTTCTTATCATACCTTTATTGCCTTGTACATTTGTTGTTTCTAATGGAAAATGAAATACAGTTCACGGTGGATTATCCGAGTGAATATATCACATCCGTTGGTGGAAGGTACGAACACGTTCCGAGATATGGAACCGTGCTTATTAGATCGTTAATCTTCAAAACCTCCGGTGGAAGGACCTCTCCGATACTCGGCTATACGACATCATTTGGACATCCAGCTGGGAGAGAATTCATGCTGGAGGGTAAAAATGGTGGAAGGCTTCTAGGTTTCCATGGACGTTCTGGTCAAGCTCTTGATGCCATTGGACCTCACTTCTTCGCTGTGAACTCTCCTCTTAAGCACTTTAACCGCCAAGGTGGGAATGGAGGTAGTGCTTGGGATGATGGCGCTTTCGATGGTGTTAGAAGAATACTCGTTGGACTAGGTGGAAGGTTTATAAGTTTTCTCAGGTTTGAGTATGCAAAAGGCCAAAGAATGGTGCCACATGCTCATGGGAAAGAGGCAAGAGGTTCCACAGGAGGTATTAGTTGTTGATATAAATATATGTGCAACTGTGTAGTTGTATGTTTGATGAAATTTATTTTTATTTTTTAAACATTTTGGTTTTAAACATTTTGGCTGCAGTTTGTGGTGGATCATCCTAATGAACATATTACGATAGTGGAGGGAACCATCGATGGCTACCTTACATCGCTTAGGTTTAAAACATCAAAAGGAAGAACCTCTCCTGCTTTTGGCAATGTGGTTGGCAGAAAATTTGTGTTTGAGGAAAAAAAATTCAAGCTTATCGGGTTTTCTGGTCGGTCTGGTGATGTTATTGATGCTCTTGGTGCACACTTTGGCCCTTATCCAGCTCCTACCCCAGCTCCTACTCCATCTTCCGCTATCTCAAAGATGGGACCGCTTGGTGGTAACAAGGGAAATACATTCGACGATGGTATTTTGGACGGTGTAAAAAAAATAACCATTGGAGCAGATGAATACAGTATAACTTTTATCAAGATCGAATACGAAAAGAAAGGAAAAGTCGAAATCCGTGAACACGGGACGAAGCGCGGAGAACTAAAACAGGTCAAAATATATAATCATCATATGTGTTTAATTAGATAAACTCTAAATTAGTACTAAAATAAGTTGTTCAAAAATAATACATATATAAGAATTTTTTGTTTTTAAAAGAGTATTAAACTAAATGCAATAAAATACATATATTTTAGGATTAAAGTTTTACGATTTAGAATTTAGATCTTATGGGTTTTTTTTATATTTTTGATGTCAAAAAACCATTCTATTATTGAAACTTGATGTGGTCTGGATAACCAATAAAATGTAACTCTCTATGAAAAGATCTAACAGTATTAGCTAAAAAATCTGAAATCTGATTGCGCGATCGTGAACATGAATGAAAAGAATTTAGATATTTAGGAATTATAATTTAGAGTTTAGGATATATAATTAAAGAATTTGAAAAGAAGGATTATAAACTTTATTTTATTTAAAAATATTTTTTAAGATAAATATTTTAAATATTTATTTGTATTAAATGTATTACTCCTATTTGTTAAAGATAGTTTCGTCTTTTAACTTTTTAATAAATGCTACTTTGTGATTTTTTTTATTTGCTTTTCTTTTTTACTATTTAAGAGATTGTCACTTTTTAATTTGTTAATATTAAACTGGTTCGCTATTAATTAACGGTTTCTAATTAAAATGAAATGCAGTTTTTTGTGGATTATCCGAATGAATATATCACAGCTGTTGGTGGAAGCTACAAGCATATTTTCAACTACGATACAACGCTTGTTAAATCACTCTACTTTACAACTTCTAAAGGCTTTACTTCTCCATTGTTCGGGGAGATGATGGGAACAGAATTCGAGTTCAAAGGCGAAAATGAAGGAAAGCTTGTTGGATTCCATGGACGTGGTGGTTATGCTATTGATGCCATCGGTGCACATTTTGCTCAAGCTACAACCTCTTCTTCATCTTCTCTCATCAAAATGGAAGCTGTAGGAGGAAAGGGTGAAGAAACATTCGACGATGGTTCTTTTGATCATGTAAGAAAAGTTTCTGTTGGTCAAGGAAATTCCCATATATCATATATCAAGTTCGAATACGAAAAAGACGGCAGAAGAATAACACATGAGCACGGACAAAGGACATCTCGAGGAACCGAGATATTGGAGGTTGGTCAAGACGATGGCATCACATCTGTGAAAGCTTACTACGAAAAACTCGATGGCTCGAAGACAGAAACTATAACGCATCTTGCATTCAAGACTCTGAAGGGCATAAACTCTCAGCCGTTTGGAAAGACCCCTGTTATTGTAAATGATCGTACCAAATTGTCCTTGCTCGAAGGTGGCAAAATCACTGGTTTTCATGGTAGTTCAAGCGACGTTCTACATTCTATCGGAACTTATATTTCAGTTTCTCCTCGGACGATGTTGCATGGCAAGTGGATCAAGGTACGTACGTAGTATGGATTGGTCGGGAAATTTAGTTTTTGGTCGGGAGATTTCATAATTCATTTATTTACATTCAATTTTGAATTAAAAAAATTAATATATATTTTCTTCTATTCCAAAAGATATAAAAAGAATTAATATTTTGAAAATGAATCATATCTAATTCTCTTATAGTTACTTTAAGAAGGAACAATTTCAATTCGACTTTGGTTCTAAATTTTCGGATACATTTTGGTTCATAATTTTCGGATACAGCTTGGTTCAATTATTATATTGCTAGACCTAATGCGTAGTAATACATCTCGTGAACACACCATAGTACCATACTAATAAAAGAAACATGCGGTGACTCTTATTATTAGGTGGAGCAAAAAGGCAGGACTCCTGGACCAAGATGTTCTCACGATATAGCTATGGTTGGAAACAAAATGTTCGCTTTCGGAGGAGAGTTAAAGCCAAATTTTCACATTGATCGACACCTCTACTTTTTCGATTTAAAAAATCACAGATGGTCGATCGCTGATCCAAACGGTGACGTTCCGGAGCTCCCATGCTTAGGCGTTAGAATGGTAGCCATCGGCACTACACTCTATGTCTTTGGTGGCCGCGACGGCTTCCGTAATTACAACGGCTTCTACTCTTATGACACGGTTAAAAGGAGCTGGAAACTCATAACTCACGTTAATAAAGGACCTGCACCGCGTAGCTTCCACTCGATGGCTGCTGATGACAAAAACGTTTACGTATTCGGTGGAGTGAGTGTTAAGGAACGTGTCAACACACTTCATGCTTACAACATCATTGATCAGAAGTGGATTGAATTTCCGAATCCAGGAGAGTCTTGCAAAGCTAGAGGTGGAGCGGGACTCGCCGTTGTGAAAGGAAAGATTTGGGTTGTGTATGGGTTTATTGGGGAAGAAGTAGAAGATGTCCATTGCTTTGATCCAGTTGAAAGTAAGTGGACTAAAGTGGAAACACGGGGAGAAAAGCCGTGGGCGAGAAGTGTCTTTGCGCTGGCAGTTGTAGGGAAATATATAATAATATCTGGAGGGGAGATTGAGATGGACCCAAAGGCTCATTTGGGTCCGGGGTCATTGACCGGTGGGGCTTTTGTGTTGGACACTGAGACTTTGTTGTGGGAGAAACTTGAGGAAGGTCACAGCCCTCGTGGATGGATCGCATCCACGACTGCGTCCATCGATGGGAAAAAGGGGCTGTTGATGTATGGAGGGAAGGCTCCAACCAATGGTCGTTATGAGGACATCTATTTCTATGGCGTAAACTCTGCATAAGACCGCTCGTGTTGGTGAGTTTGGTGCATCATGGGGAGGGTCTCGTTTGCGACTTGTGAGACAAGAGAGTTACGAACTACTACTACTGCTCGTGTGTTTAATAATGTCATTTTCTGTGTGTTTGGTTTGTATGATGAATAAGAGCATAATTGCGATTTCAAATAATATATGCATATATATATATATATATGTGTAAATAAATAAAAAGATGTTTGCAATCAATCATAACAGTTTTTTTATTGGATAACGTTTTTGGGTAGAGCACTTGTCAAGCTAATGTCTTTGTCATGATAATGATAATATCTTTGTCATGATATTGATAAAAAAAATTTGGGTAGAGCATTTCTCAAGCTGTATTATTCTCATGCTTCCCTTGAGTTTTGAGAAACTTCAAGCTACAATCATTGTCATGATTTTTAACTGTTTTTGTTGTAGAGCAACATTTAAGCTGTATTTGTCTCATACTTCCCTTGCGTTTTGAGAAAATTCAAGCTGAATTATTCTTTTATTCACCAAATAGCGTTTAAATTAAAGCGACACATTACTTGATGTGTTAAAAAAAAAAGCAACACATTACTTGAATATGCTTATTTCTTTTAAATTTTTTGTAAATGTAGGATTGATTCAAATTAAAAAAAAAACTTTTGTAATGGTTGTAGGCTTGTAGCTATGTTTTGAAAGATATTCTAAGACACATAATTTAAAATTTTGACTATCATCTTGATGCAAACCAAGCCTCCCATCCCTCACAACTATGAAATTATGTTGCCAACAAGTTGTTCTACAGACTGAATGATGTGCGCTGGATTAATTATGGGGTTGTGGTTACTTCTTTCATGTCACGGTAAAGAACACTATTTTCACCCTGAAGAATTCTAAATTTTCAGCCAAACTGCTTGGTAGAGTAGGCTTTGCCTTCTTTAACTCTATTGGGAAAATGGTGCACCTAACACACTCTACTATAAGTCTATAAAATAAATACCACATCTTTAATTTTCTTTTTATCATGGCTTTTTTTTTTTTTTTTTGAAACACTCTTTTTATCATGGCTTAAGAAAACTCTTTTCAACCTAAAATGAGCGAAGAAAGTTGATATCCCTTAAGACCATCCGCAACGCTGTTACTTTTGGCTTGATAACCGAGGTAAGGTTTTTAAATTTCACGTGGCGGTGGGACCCGTGCACAGTAACAAGTCTGATCCTTAACTAAGGATTAATTTGACACAAACTCTTAAATTTCGTGGGCCCCACATATTATTATAATACTTTTTTGCTATGGATATTTTGCTACGGATTCCCATTGGACTTGCTCTTATATATTAAAGGAGAAGCATTGTAATAAATGCGTTCTCACTAAACTGAACACATGTCACGTGTAGAAGCATTGTAACAAATGTGTTCACACTAAAATGAACACATGTCACATATATAGATGTTCTCAGCCAAACTCTACATAAATATGTTCACACTATGTACTTTACGTTTTTTTAATATAAACTCACATGCATAGTTTTTCTTTATGTTATTTTTATTGTTTACGAATAGAGCTGGACAAATTATGCATAAACTTTGATTCGATTCGTTATCCGTTTTGATTCGAACCGAAAAATTCAGATATTTGTTACTCTATGAAGCAAATCAAATACAAAAATGCAATATCTCTAAAAAAAAGCAAATCACAAATATCAATATTTATAGGAACGGATATCCAATTTGATCTGTTATATGCATATATATACATATATTTAAAAAATCATATATAAGTTATATATTATAGTTTATATAAATTTTAAAATATTTTTGTTTTTAAATAATTTCATTTTAAGAATTTTATTTTTCATGTGTTATTTTGAAAAAAAATTTCATTTAATATTAATTAACAATATATTTATATATTTATCAACCATCTTTATATACTTTTACATACACATACATGTGCACATTGACGTGAGCATCTTATAACTAAGTATTTACCACAACTGAAATATCTAATTTTTTGGAAGTTAAAATATTATTTTTCTTAATGCTTCTTTCATTATCGACCAAATTGTAGTAATATGATTTGTCTTAATAATTTTCTTTTCTTTTTTTTTAACTATTATCCGTTTAGAAACTATAATATGAAACCATTGGTTCGACATCACGACTATCTAAGATTCATAACATAAAAACAAACAAATAATAGTAATTTTTGATTATCACAAAAAAAAAAAGCCAAAAACATCAAGCGTTTTAACCGAACAAACCAAATAAATATTGATTTAAAATGATAGTTATATTTTAGGAGATTAAAAACCTAAAATCGAACTGATATCCAGTTTAAACAGATTAATGTCTCGTTATTAAAAAATAACGAAACTAATAATCACATTCCGCGCAAGGCGCGGATTATTACCTAGCGTTAAGATATTTTCATACAAACTAGAGGAATTTATAGATAAACTACAAATCATCTTCTTTTTCCAAATATTTTTATAGAAAGTTACAAGTTTTGGAATGTATTAGTTGAGGACTAAATAATATGAACACTATTCCAATAGGGCAACTAGCTTAACTGGGGTAAATCTTGTAAATACTATTTTTTAGCTTTTGTCATCTATATATTATTATTTGAAAAATGAATTTTCTTATTTTTCATGCTTTTCATGTTTTCCATGATTTAGGTAGTTTTACTTATTTTTCATTATATTCAGAATAATTAATAAATAGATATTAATAATTCTAACAATAATATCGTATTATGATTAACTTATTTGACAATTTTTCATTATATTTGGAATAATAAATAAATAGATACTAATAAATTCTAATGATAATATCATAATTAACTCTTTATGTATACAGACTGAATGATGTGCGCTGGATTAATTATGGGGTTGTGGTTACTTCTTTCATGTCACGGTAAAGAATACTATTTTCACCATGAAGAATTCCAAATTTTCAGCCAAACTGCTTGGTAGAGTAGGCTTTGCCTTCTTTAACTCTATTGGGAAAATGGTGCACCTAACACACTCTACTATAAGTCTATAAAATAAATACCATATCTTTAATTTTCTTTTCATCATGGCTTAAGAAAAACTCTTTTCAACCTAAAATGAGTGAAGAAAGTTGATATGTTAAGATATTTTCACAGAAACGAGAGGAATTTATAGATACATGACAAATCATCTTATTTTTCCATATTTTTTTATAGAAAGTTACAAGTTTTGGACCACAACGAGTCAGCTCTGGTGGTAAAGGGGTTGCGGCTGTAACTTTCACCACCCGGATTCAATTCGCGATAGGAAGAACTATTTACATTGCTTGGGTTCCCGGCAAAGAGGTGAAAACACTTTTTATTTTACCAAAAAAAAGTTACAAGTTTTGGAATGTATTAGTTGAGGACTAAATAATATGAACACTATTCCAATAGGGCAACTAGCTTAACTAAGGTAAATCTTGTAAATATTACTTTTTAGTTTTTGTCATCTATATATTATTATTTGAGAAATGAATTTTCTTATTTTTCATGTATTCATGATTTAGGTAGTTTTACTTATTTTTCATTATATTCAAAATAATTAATAAATAGATATTAATAATTCTAACAATAATATCATATTATAATTAACTAAATTGATAATTTTTCATTATATTTGGAATAATTAATAAAAATAGATATTAATAAAACTCAAATAATATCATAATTAACTCTTTATTTATATTTTTCATGTTTTCCATAATTTAGGTAATTTTTTTATTTTTTCATTATATTCATAATTTTTTTTGGCATCTATATTCAGAATAATTAATAAATAGATATCAACATTTCAAACAATAATATCATAATCAATATTATTTAATATTTTTTTCATTATATTTGGAGTGATTAATAAATAAATATTAACAAATTCTAGCGATAATTTCATAATTATATATAGGGTCTTTTTGCAAATATGACTCAAAACTTGAAGTCAAACACAAAACTAACCCTTTTTTTTGGAATTTTGACTTGCCTCTTTCACCCCCAAAGTTCAGATTATTCACGAAAATGCCATC
>NC_027750.1:62891701-62898756 GCF_000695525.1 Brassica oleracea var. oleracea
GCTCTTAATGCACCTAAAAATCGATTTACACTCTTTCTTTCTCAATTCTTATGAACCAAAAACAACATCTCTTTACTTTCTCTCCATATTCATCCAAAAAAAAATCCAAGATTTTGATTCTAAAATTTTTATGGTTCATAGAGCCATTGAAACTTACGATTCTTGGTGGGTCACTTTTATTTGAGATTCTGGGTGCTTGGAGAAGATTTTTGTGTCCTAAACAAGTTATCTCACTAGTTGAAACTATGAAATTAGTTTTTTTCCAGATCTGTTCATCCAGATCTGGCTGTAGACGACTTACATGGAAGTCTTCTGGTCAATACAGAGGTTAATTTTGCAATTGGCTTTTAAATGTGTTTTTCTAGACGACTTACATGGAAGTCGACCATCTTTGTTTGTTAAAAAAAAAATCGAGACGACTTCCATGTAAATCGTCTAAGGTAAACAGGTTAATTTTGGATTTGACCGGATTGTGTCAAAAATTTGACTTTTCCTGGACGACTTACATGTAAGCCGTCCAGCAGAAAATTAAAAAATCAATATTTTGTTATACTTAGACGCCTTCCATGTAAGTCGTCTCATGTTAGTTTTGCAATTAAAAAATAAAACAAAAAAAATTATTTTTGTCTAGACAACTTACACGGAAGTCGTCCATCAGACGACTTCCACGAAAGTCGTCCATGATTTTCCAAGATTCTGGTCAAACCTTGCTTATCTTGGAGACGACTTCCGTGTAAGTCGTCTACAAAAATTACTTTTTTGTTTTATTTTTCAATTGCAAAACTAAACTGAGATGACTTACATGTAAGTCGTCCAGGAGAAGTCAAATTTCTGACACAATACGGTCAAATGCAAAACTAACTCATTTTCCCTAGACGACTTACATGGAAGTCGTCTCAAAATTTTTTTTGAAACAAACAAAGATGGACGACTTCCATGTAAGTCGTCTAGGTTAAAATCAATTGCAAAAACTAACCTAAATGGACGACTTCCTAGAAGTCTACCAGACGACCTCCGTGGAAGTCGTCAGCATAAATGTTTAATAAACTTTCATTTTCTCTAAAACTATAAAGACTTTTTAATTTTTTTTTGTTAATTCTTGTATATTAGTCAATATTAGGGCTACTGAATGAAATTTATAACTTAATTGGTGATATTTATAAGGTTACCAACATTCATGCTTAGTAAAGTTTCTAGCTAATTGAGAAGACTTTCGTGGAAGTCTTCTACGTTAGTTTTTGTAAATTTGTTAAGTAACTTTAAGATATGTTTATTTAATTTTCAAAAGTGTTAAGTAACTTCAAGAATATCAAGTAACATGGTTTAATGTGTCTTCTCAGATCATACGATATACTTTTTACTTATGTATCTAGTGAAAGTGTTCTAGCTTTGAACTTATGTAATGTTTTATCTTTGTGAATTTGACTAAGTTTTCTTGAGAATTCTTCTCCCTTACTTCTCCCTTAGTTGTAATAAATTTGATTAATTTTTTGTGTTATTGTGTTTTGCTATTAAAGTTGTATCAATAACTTCAATTATGTCAACTAATTTTGGCAAGATAATGTCGTGGAAAATGAACATATTTACCAAACTTTTTCATTAATATCTCTTCAAATTTACAAAAAAAGTAACAAAAAAGTCACAATTAAAGGAGTACACATGCAAATCACAAAATAGACCACAAACAAAACTATTATAGATCATTCCTCTACAAAGACAAGTTTAGACTCCACTTGATATGGAAAAAGACTCAGGAAGTCTTCTAGCGCATTATATTTTAAAATATTTCTGAGAAGACTTCCCATAGGTCTTCCAAAGTCTAATCCAGATCTGAAAAACATGTATATCAAACCCAGATCTGTAAAACATGCATATCATATAAAAAAACGTTCCAATGGCTTAAAAACAGAGAAAATGAGTGGAAAATTAGATAGACATACTTTTGTAGAACACACAAAGTACATATCCAAGTGGAAGATGAAAACCATCTGATTAAAATTTGCAACAAAAAAAATATATTAGTGAAAAAGACATGAGACAAAAATGAAAAATACATATAAAGTTTATTCTTTTCAAGTCAAAGAGATTAGAATGGGTTTGGAGAGTTTTAGTTTGGGAAACAAATATGAATTTTATGCAACAGGAGGTTACCAAATGAAGAAAAATCAACATAAGAACTTGCCAAAACGCTTAGATCTATTATGAAAGGGAGACATGAGAGAAGACTCCGTTAGAAGACTTCCTGGAAGTCGTCTGGAAGTCTTCTAGCCAAGAAGTCTTCCAGATCTGAAAAACTTGCATATCCAAATCCAGATCTGAAAAACCTGCATCTCCAAAAACGTTCAAATGGCTTAAAAACAGAGAAAATGAGTGGAATATTAGATAGATCTACCTTTATAGAACACACAAAAATACATATCTAAAATTAATAAATCTACCTTTAAATGAGTGGAAGGTGAGAACCATGTGATGAAAAACCTGCAAAACAAGATAAACTAGTGAGAAAGACATGAGACAAAAACAATAAATTGATATAAAGTTTGGTGTTTATAAGTTCAAAGAGATTAGAGAGAGGTTGGAGAGTTTTAGAATGAGGAACATACCATTTTTGTTGCAGCCATTTGAGAGGAGAAGAGAGAATGTGTAAAAAAAAATTTATATATGGAGATAAAAATTCCAATAAGATTAAATATTTTCGATCAAAAGAACTTACTAGACGACTTACTTGTAAGTCGCAAACTTCAATATTTTTAGCGGGAAACTATAATATTTTTAGCGGGAAACTAAAATATTTTTAGCGGGAGTTAGAAGGCTTCCCAGACGACTTACATGTTACTCGTCTAGACCCTAAACATAACTCCTAAACTAAATTAACTAACTAAACACATCATAAAATCAAATTAAACTCAAAAAGTGTTTACTATACACAGAAATAATCACATGTAGATAAAAATTTAATTTTTCAAAAAAACATTTAAGCTCCAAAATCTAACCCTAAGAATACATATAATACTACAACATATGTTGCCAAACCCTAGACCAAAGAATACCATGATTCACTACTTTCACTCATCTATGTTGAAAACAATTCAATTTTATTATATCTTAACTTATATCACTTAAAACTATTTATAATTATATGATTTTAATTTTTCGCTTAACAAAATATTTTTTGTAAAATTTATAAATTATTTTTAAGATCAACTATACCAAACAACTTTCGTGGACGTTGTCCAGAAGACTTAACAGAATCTCAGAAGACTCAGAAGACTTAGCGGGAATATATTCGTAAAAATGAGTTCTGTTTTTTTGTTTGTTCACAAAGGAATGATTGTAATTTCACAAGGCTTTTGGGTTACTTTTGCATTTGATTCAAGTTTGGATATACCTTTGCAATCAAAATCAAGTTTTGAGTCATTTGGTAAATCTCACTAATATATATATATATATTTCATTATATTATCTATGAACCATAATTTTATTTTATCCGTGTCATAAATTGTTGATAATATATATAATGTTTATTGGCATGTTTTACGTTTTGTTACTATTTTAAATGATTTCGATGCCACTTCCATTCTTTTTAATCAACAACCACAAGATTTTTTTTTATGACAAAAAAAACTACAAGATTTTTTTGATCTCAACTCTAATTTTCCCAATGATGATTTGGTTATTTGAAAAGATTTTAATTTTTGTTCCAAAATATACCCATTCAATATATACAAAAAATTAATACAACAGTTGGATATTGAAGTTAAATAATTTATAACATTACTTTAAAATTTGTATATAATTAAATAATTTATATTTAAAATATATTACAATAATATCTAAATTTGAGTTTAATCTACACAGTCTGTACAAGTTGGGCAGGCTCAAAATAGTATTCAGTAAGAAAATCACAAAATAGCATTTATTAAAACCTAAACTCTATTTACGAAACCATAAACCCAAATATTTAAATATATTTATTTTTTATCCTTTAGTGAATAATATCTTGGAGATTGTTTCTATTTTGTACTATTTTTTGAACAAAAATTTGATTTATTATTAATTGAGAATATTTCTTTTAACTATATTAAAATAGAGAAGAAGAAAAATTGTTATCTAAGTGATGACAATTTTTCTTTTCTGCTCCAAATAAAAGGAAGCTCCCATCCACTTTCTCCGGCAAAACTCACCTGCTGCACATGTTTAATACGTTTAGATTAACATAATTTCTTTTAGCTAGTATCTTTTTTGAGGAAACAAAGTTCTTATATTGATTTAAAATTTTAATGGGTTAAGACGATTACAACTAAAAAATATTACAACATGACGAAAGATAGATAAATATATAGAGATGCTTCACTTGAAATTTTAAAATCCGAGTTCAGAAAACACATTGAAATTGGATTCAATACCAGTATTAAAATACCCAAGGTTTGAGAGCGGCTGATAACCAACGATGAAGATGTTAGAAGGTTGGCCAGCAAAAGTTAAGAGACTCAAGAACTGTAGCCAAGAGGCTTTACTTCCTAGATTTGGAAATAATATTGTTGGGTCGGCATTGAGGAAGGTGTGGGGGTGCGGCTCTCTCGAAAACTGTGGTAGAGAAAAAAACATTTAGCTAGTATATCTAATCTATTAATCTAAGGTCCTAAATTTTATCTACTTAAAAAGTTGTCATTTAAATTTGGACTCTTTTATTTTTGTTACTAAAGTGTACCCTTTCAAGTTGATAGATTTAATATGCTACATGGTTAATACAATGGGACAACTTAAATTAAACCAACATCCTCTATTAAATCTAAACCGATCTCATGAACCAAAATTAAATATAATCCATTACACCGATGGTTATCTACTGTTAGGTTAACAATACAAATATTCTAATTGGACCTCCTGATCATTTTTTCTTCTTTTTAGTTCATAAATTGCAACATAACAAAATATTTTTATTTCATATCTTTGCCCATCTTTCATCAACGTTAACATTCTAACAAATATATGTCCACATGAATATAAAGATTGAAATGAATGAATTAATTTTCTGTTACACTTATAGGAACCTGTCTTTATGAACACAATATTTGACAGTATATAAGCTTCAATCATATTGAGATTATGTTATATATGTCCACCATTTAAGTTTTGTTTTTTCGTTTATTATAGCCTAACTGCAACATGCCATTCCTACACGTTTATGTATACTAAATAATATTCATTTGTATATATTAAATAGATTATATGTATTTTGAATTTTAAATAATATTAATATCTATTTTTTTTACAAACCTCCGACCGTTATTATAAAGATAAGATTCTAACCATTATCAGTATATAAGCTTCAGTCATATCATATTCTCTATTTACGTTACAAAAGTTCTTTTTTTCATAGCACATTATACAATTTATACACGTATCTTTTCAATACAATTAGATATTAGATAAAATAGCTGTATTTTCTAATTTAAATTTAATAAATTAATTTTGAATCGTATATTTTATCTATTGTTGACAAGTCATATTAGAACCATTAAATTAACTACATAATATGATATATTTGATTATTTAACTTAAATCTTAATAATAAATAATGATATTAATAATAAATAAATTGTAATTAAAAATTTGATATTGAATTTTAGTTATAAGTAAATCTGTTGAGAAAAATCTTACAGAATAGTACTACTAAAAGTTTTAATATTTATTTTTATAAAATAATACATTATAATTTCGTAATTGGTAATGTAATCTTATTATAAATTGATAACAATTAAAATTTAATCTTAAAAAAAAGGAAATAAAAATTATATACTATTTTATAAATCTTATAATTATAATCTATATTATATTAATAGACGTGCTCTAAAGCTATAGTAAAGGAGATTATATGTTGATTATTTCAGATTATAATTTATGTATCAAACTAAAAATATATATTAATTAAAAATAACAATCAATAAAAAAATGAAATGGATACAAAATCACAATATGACAAAAAAACAAATCACTATATATTAATAATCATGAATACGAAATTTAAAAATAAGATTATAAAGTTACATAATATATAGCGCTAGACGTAAATTATACATTTAAAATTTGATGTCATTAAAGTTATATATTTATAAAATAAAAAATATCCGCACGAAAGTGCGGGTCAAAATCTAGTATTCTATTAAAATAATATCATTCCAAAAATATATTGTACAAAGTCGTTAAGTTGGACCAATTCATTAGTAACTAAACAAATAAAAATTAAGTATATATTTAAACTATAAATATGTAGTAATTATATTTATTTATGTAATCAAGTGTTTTTTGACATCAAACATCCATATTACCCAAACAAGAGTTGGTATAGGTAGCCTTAGCGGAAGAGAACATAACAAAATTCCCGATTGAAAGATTGCAATTCTAGCTAGATAATTCAAATCGCTTTCTGCCTTCGAGGAATCTAGGATATATTGAATGCTCAAAATCATTTTTGCAGATTCTTTATCTCCTCCAGCTATATTGAGAAACTTTGACATGCATGAGAATCTTTAATCATGGTTGCAACATCCCCAAACCGTTCTAGGCATAGGTCGAATCACCGGCCAACAATCAAACAATAACATGACTGACGGGCCGACCGTCTACCAAGGTTCGGGAGCGCTACATGACGGGTTAACGGGCAATCCAGCCAAAGTCACGAAAAGTGCAATTTGTAACTAGGCCAGTCCGCCCATTAACACGTCCCGTCAGACAAAAGCCTAAGGCTTCTCAACCCGTACCCTAATCTGACGTTGTGTTAGCTCGGACAAGCTAATATCAGAACAACAAGGCATTTGCACAAAACATTCGCTTTATTTATTTTATATATTGTATGGTTCGAAACACACAACATAATATACAAGCGGTGGCATGCCAAGAAAGCAAAAGTACATACTTATAGTCTGAAATGCTTTAACCAAAAAGATGCAAATCTACACCAGCCAGCCTTGCTTCCCGCGATCTCTACAAGCTCACTTCTGGTCACCTGAAAACAACAACGAGTGAGGAGTGAGTAATCTAGCATTACTCAG
>NC_027750.1:62898937-62906666 GCF_000695525.1 Brassica oleracea var. oleracea
AAACCAGGGTTTAACAACCCGAAACACGATATAATATATATATATTTAACTTTGGCCCCGGTGACGTTCGGTTCCTCCTTCACTATCGGCAATATCCTATCTCCCTACCACAAAGGCCAGAAGAAGGAACTTTCAACCGACCGCGGCCCACTGTCCTTCGGGTCACCACGCGACAGTCCACAGTCCTTCGGGTCACTGCCACATTACACCGTCGTGTAATCACTCAGCCATAGGCCATGACCCCGTCTATCTGAGTCTTCCCGATCCAGCGAATAAGGGGTTTCCTTGAACCCGCCGGGTACGAGGTCTGAAGGAACACTAACTCACCCCAATATGCCTAGCATTGTGGGTTACACAAATGCTATCGGCCAATATATGATTAATACTAAACTCGGTAAAAATAACACAAGGTTCCTAGTATTAATCTCCACACAATCAAAACATTTCACCTCAAACATGCTTAGCATTATGGGTTACACTAATGCTATATGGCCAATATATGATTAATACTAAACCCGGTAAAAATAACACAAGGTTCCTAGTATTAATCGTAAATTAACACAATCCATCATATTCCAGAATCTAGCATAAAGACTAATTCCAGAATACCTAACTATCCACGACTTAGCGATATCATCTAAGCATTCCACATTCGCTAACTAACTAATCAACCTAACCATTAGCATGCTACTACGGTTCTCAAGCAATAACAAGCATGCCATCAACTCAATCAACATAACCTCAATTATTAACTAGTCAAACCGTTACTCAGTTAGACCCGGCCTCCTGCCAGGATCCAACTTCCAAGTAACGGGATCCTGCATGAAAACAACTCAGCAATCAATTGATTATAACTCACAGTTTTTGGTTGACCGTGGCCTTGACCCCAAACCCGACTTCTGCGATCCTAACCCTTTCTCGACCTTCTTAAGTAGATCCACGTCCAGACTGGTCTTGAACTGGTCTCCACTAGAAGTGATCTCTGTTCACTTGAACAGAACCTTCTCCAGGTGCTGACTCAAAATCGGCAGAGTAATTATTCTCGAAAACTGCCTAAATCGCTCGAAAACTATCGAAACTCGATATTTCTTTCTTTGCTTTTTCTCTCACGTTTTGAACTGGCTTTGATATGTTCTGGATGTGTTAAAATGAGAGGAGGTCGTGGGCTATTTATAGGAATCAGCAACCAATCAGAAATAAGACGTGTGGCAACCCGTGTGTCTCTTCGCATGGCTCCGGACGCATGCGCGGCGACACCTCGTGCTCCACATTGATGGTTGCATGACCTGCTCACATGAAAAGTGTCACCACGCCCTATACCTGTCTGGATTCATGGCCTGTCTCCATGCAAGGAGACACCACGTCCTCCACATTTCTGGCCGCATGGCCTGGTCGCATGCATCGCAACACCTCGTGCTTGGCCGATCCACCTCGTGCTCCACATGTCTACTTGCATGTACAGGTTTCATGTACTGCAACACCTCATGCTTTCCTTGACACACATACTCCCAGGAGCTTGCCACCACGTCCTGAACACACACACATCTAGCCACCTCGAGCTTCTCGATCCATTCGTCTGATTTTGACCTTTCCGGTGAATTTTCGTCCCGCGATCAATCCCAAATATTTTTTGACGCCCGTTATGATGGCCTGAGTATTTTTAATAAACCCCACTTGGACTCTGATCTTGAGGAAAAATATTACCTGAGCTTCCAGCTTCTTCGAAAAATTTCGTAATACCGAAATTTAGGGTTTTTCACATTAAGGGAAAATATTTCCCGAGCTTTCGGCTTCTTCGAAAAATTCCGTAATACCAAAATTTAGGGTTTTTCGCCCAATTTCCGGTCTTCCTGTTGTGCTTCCAAAAGTGTC
Source organism: Brassica oleracea var. oleracea (assembly GCF_000695525.1). Classification (NCBI taxonomy): domain Eukaryota; kingdom Viridiplantae; phylum Streptophyta; class Magnoliopsida; order Brassicales; family Brassicaceae; genus Brassica; species Brassica oleracea. The sequence goes on from NC_027750.1 coordinate 62,900,810, forward strand.
ATGCTTCAAACGTCCTTTGAATCAATCTACCACATTGTCTAACCATTGTCTAGTGGCATCTTGACTCATGGTTCAGACAAGAACAATCTGATGGTCCGCGACTCGACCATTCTTTTTTTTTTATGGGTATCTACAATAGTGATCATCTCCTTGCAATCCGTTCCAAAATTCTCGTAAATTGAATGACGTAACATACTCTCCATCGCCCAAAACAGTGCTTCTAATTCTGAATGCAAAGTTAACTTCCATCATCTTAGGTTCCTAGTCCTAATTAATTGAATTTGTCCAGAGATGTTTTTTCTAACTCATTCGCAGCCACTGAACTAAGAGGTGGAAGTCCATGATCCATCCACTAAACATATGCTCTCCAAGCATATGGATTTTGAATCGGTGTTGCTTATTTGCTGTGATGTCGTAGAAACAATCATATTTGCTGAGAACCAATTTTGACACTCTCCTTTCGCATGCATGATCAATTCTAAGGGATCCATGCCTTCGGATTAATTTATTGTTTCAAGTTTTATATAGATACCAAATTAAACAAAGATATGGATCTCTATTCAGTTCTGAGTCTCCAATATTGTTCTTTCTCCAAAAAAATAGTCCACATTGACATAAACACTCGGTACCGGGAAAATGTCAGAGCTCGATGGTGTTGTTGATAAATCTGATGCCTGTAAGGCCAGCAGGCACTCAAAAATTGTTTGAGTGACTGACTCATCAGGGTCCCCACATAGAGGAAAATGATTATACAGCGTATGACGATGTGTCTGGTTCTTTTATACTGCTACGTGGTCGGTTATCACCTGCCAAATAAGGTGGTGCATCTTTTGGAGAGCCTTTATTCTCCAAACAAAGGCTTCAAGAGTGGTGATTGGGTTCCGACTATACCTTTTTCTTCATTTTTCGGATATTTCGTGTTACCAGTATTCATAATTAACAATATACTGATCATTTTGTGAAGTCCAATAAAACAACGTATCTCGATGGATGGTTTGGCTTAAACTACAAATCAACGGTATATCCTCTTAGACAATAAATTTTCAAGCACCTCGATAATGAATCCTAAAATTCACTCACAAATAGGATTTACGTTTAAGGAAAATTGGTTCACAAGTAAGCTAAAAAGAGAAAGGTTAAGCCATGATCAACTATGGAAAATGGATGTTTATTGACGATTTAATGACAAATGAGCTATGAATACAGAGGGTGTTTGACAACAATGGAGTATGAATATAATGAGAATATAGTTTTTCTATGGAATAATTCGGATCCCCTTCTCTTGGCTCCTTCTCCTTCCTTTTTAGGCCTTTACGGTGGATCATAACGGTGGTGTGATCTTCAGCGTGGATCTGGTGCTTTTATGATGGTCTTTAATGCCTTTGATTCCTTTACGTTTTGTTTTTACTTGCCGAGCTCGGTCTGTGGGGCTTCCTCATCTCGGGGTAGGCTTGGACCCTTGCAGGCTTATTTTCCTTCTTGGGGCTTGGCGGTATTTGATTTGGGCGTCTAGGGTATTTAGATCGAAACCTCGGACCGAGTCTAGAGCAGGGTGAAATCCGGCTCCAACAGTAGCCCCCTCCCCATGAAGTCCGGCGTGTCTTAGGTCGTCATGGGTCGGGTATTTAGTCCGACTTGGATAGCGTATTTGAGACCGCCAGTCCATGTGCCCTAAGGCCCTGTTCGAGACTTTGGTTTGGCGAATTTATTGCGGGATTTGATTGAAGTAGGGATTCAACTTTCTCTCCTTGGAAGACAAATCGTGCGTGCAGTCGTAATCCTTTTCTTTTGCGGCCCTTGGTTTTTGGTGTATAAATTGATGTGTTTTCTTCCTCATTTCTCATTATTGCTTGCTCGGAGGAAAGCAATAAATTGGTGTTCTCTCGTCTTCTACTTTCTTAAGTTGTTTGAAATTTTAGATTTATCTTTTCTCTTCTTTCGGCGTATGTGATTCAGATTTGTCTCTTTTCACTGTTAGTTATCGCTTTGTTCTGTTCGACTGTTTAGGGTTTTTATTCCGGAGAATTGCTCTGATTTGTGTTTGCTGGTTTGATTTTTGCAGTTTGACTTGCGAATCCATCTTTATTTGCATATATCCCTTTGGTAGGTTTGTCTCATTTTGGCGGCTTTTGTTTGCTTCATGTCTTTCATTTTGATTCATACAAAACGCTATGTATTTATCTTTCCAAAATAAAATGTATTATGTTTTAATAAAATAGATAAATAGATATATCTCTGAGTTTTTTATATGTCAAATAAATTATATTTTTATGTTCGTTTTTGAGAAAAATATTTAATTAAAATTATTTATTGAATTCTTATAATTCAAATATATGTGTGAATTATATTAAATATCAAATTATTTAATATATATTTGACAAATAACTTTATATGTTAAAAACATTTATAGTTTATATTTTGTATGTAAAATGAATAATAATATACATAAATATATAACATTTAAAGTTTGTAGTTACATTTTAATTTTTTTTAATTTATTGTAAGATTTGGTTAGAAAATAATACAATTAGAGGATAATTGTAATTTTGGTATGTTTGCTTAGAGAATAATCTAATAAATAAATTATTTTGGTTAATTAATTATTTGTGCTAAGTTTGAATAGAGAAGAATCTAACAAAATAATTAATTAATTAACAGTTATTAATTCAGTGGCATAAGTCGGTAAATATTAAGGTGAAGTAAGATTTAATTTCAAAAGATACATCAGTTTTAATAATATAGATGGTTGTAATTTCAAGTAGTAATATACTCTTTCTGTTTCAAAATAAATGATTTATAAAGTTTTTAGTTTTCATTTAAAAAATTGCAAACTTTTATTTTATTTATCTCATTTACCTAAAAACAACAATAACTACAACTAATTTAGCAAATAAAACAAATTATATTGCATAATATAAATAGTCCTAAACATCAAATTTACATTATTTTTACATAGAAACTTGAAAACATCATTTAAAATGAAACATTTTTTTTTAAACACCATTTAAAGTGAACAAAAAGGAGTATTGCTTATGCGTTTACAGAAGTTTATGAAACCAAATTATATATAAATAAATGATATAATTCTATCATAATCTTAATTAGTCATGAAAATTCCTGATGTATGTGTCAAACAAAGCACCTTTCAACTACTAGACCACTGCTAAATTCCTTGGTAGTTTTAGTCCACATAAGCAAATGACGAAACTGAGACTCTCTTTGAATGAAAATACAAATAGCTTCGTCAGGGTTTGACCTCTCAAGCCATTAAAAGAAAAACAGTCTCTCGGTCGCTTTCTTACCAGGACGTTGGACTTCCAGTACTTACCCCCAAAGCTGTGCCTCTCTGTATTTTGGCAGATTCGAGTGGTGGTGATCATAAGCTCTAGTTCATTTTACTGACCACTTTTTTCATCGAGGAATACAACTTTAACTCGTGTACCCGGCAATCCTAGGGATGCACGAGCGTAAGCGTTTTTTCACTTTTCTGGTCATGATTATAAGCTAATTTGACTGAAGCGGAAGGGTTTCTACCTTGTTATGTAGAACGATAGCTTTCTGCTAAAAAGAAAGACAAGCTTGATTCTTCTGGAGCCAATAAGCAACATATCTCTTAAATAACATGCAACATAAATACCTTTGGAGCTAGCTCTAAGGTAGCTTTAGAATCATCTAGGGGAACTGCTGTTACACAAACCTCAGGTTGCAAATATATTAGAGTGGATAAGAATGCTTCTAACATACAACCAAACACAAACACAAGAAAGGAACCAATTGCTCACATACTTTCTAACACCAAAGAGCGATGAGACAAATGAACCTTATATCTCCTGCCTTTTCAAGAGCGTATGGCTCTAAGGCAACACTTTTCTTCCCCTATCTCTTCTCGGCCATGTGACAATCCCTGCAACCTAGAACAAGCCGGAATAAGGAATCAAGAACTCAATCTTGTTTCCTGGTCTAAAGGGATAACATAAATCAAATTCACATTTTCCATAAACATCTTCAGAAGTAATGAAAGAGACATTCAACAATTTTACCTTGACAAAAATTGGTGCAGTGTTGTTATACAGAGCCCTTACTGAATCAGAATTGCCTACACTAATAGAAAATATCTGCAGTTTGAAGTGGTAACCCAGTTTTCAAGGGGTCAACATCCTAAGTACTGTTTACAAGCAGGATTTATGGTAAATCCATTTTACTCATTCAAAAAATGTTTATTGCAACAATTGTGTTGACTGGATGAAAAGGAATCTTCTTTAAAAGCTGCTCTCTCACCATGCTGCTTCCCATCGCAGCTCTGCAACCATATTGTCATAGCTCTTTCTGGTCTTCTTGGTGACAAGAGCTCAACTTCTCTCATCTTCGTAGAAGCTGATGCAACAGCACATGAGATCAAACCCTCAAGTTGTTGTTCTGCCTCCTCTGCAAAGAAAAAAGGCAGAGGAACAATAAGTATATGCTGAAAGAAATATTCCACAGAGACATAGAAGAATTCAACTCGTGCTTACAGATCACTGAAGCTTAATGTAGCAGACCCAGACTTTGTAAATTAGTGAAGCTTAACGCTAGTAGTTTTAACACCCTAATCAGAACACATGCATGCTTTTCAAGCAAGTTGGTTAAAACGAAACTGTAGAGTGAAGTTCTAGAGAAATTTCTCAATTCATGCCATAGAAGCTACTTAAAAAGACTGCTCACAGTAATTTGTAATTTGGACATCGATTCACTTTCTTCATCTTTTGCTCTCTGCCGGTTTAGTTTCCTTCCTAGATCCAAAACGGGCTTGCTGACTCTATTGCGAAAGCCCACCTTGTATTGCGCTGAGCCCCTATCTTAAGACTCCTTTAATTTAAGGGGAATTGCGCCGTATGACGTTCAATAACCGCATAATTCACTCGATGGCTAATTTCCCTAACTCACCGATATATGGCTCACCTTTTATAAAATATTGCCATATTGCCCTCCTTATTAACCGGGAGTAACGGGCAAAAAATAAAGATTAACTAAAAAAAATTTACTGTACACTAGACTATCGTGGCGCATCGTTACCCCACATAATCCTTTTTTACTTTACCATACCTTTCTCTGTAAACTAAACACTATTCTTCTCTTTCATCACCACCGGAAATTCACGCTGTGTGTTGCCAGACTTTAAACTGCTCGTCACCGCGATATTACTTCACGCACCGACGAATCGGAACCCGGAAGGCATTCTACAGTTCTTATTCCGGCAAGAACGCATCCGGTACTCCTGTGAGTTCGATTTTACTTTTCTATTTTGTCGAAATTTCCAGTTACTCCGACCGGAATTGAGTCTTGTTCTCCGTTTCTTTGTTCTTTTCAACAATACGAGAGCTTTAATTGTCTATCTCTCCTATGTAGTGTATCGATTTACTGGTCTTTGCACGTGGTAGTAAATTCCAGATAGAAACAAAAATCGATTCCGTGCCTTTGTTTGGAAGATTGTAACTGTGATTACTGCGTGGTCGCTTTCGGTTTTCTGTTTATTTGGTTTTCACCCGTCATTATCTGTACACGAAAATAGGATTTTGAATGTAAAGTGGTTTAATTGTTCACTCTAGGACTTGAGATATTTCATAAAACTGACCATACTAGACCATTTTCGTATTTTCAATTGCAATATAGTATGTGAATAACATAGTAATGTCGTTTGCTATTCCATTTATTGTGAATCTCTTTTTTTATGTGTGGTATTGTTTTCATTCTATAGAGTTTGTTATTGCCATCTCGGTAAGGAGAGATATTTAGTATCAGATAGCAACGGAAATCGGTTACATCAATACTAGAATGAGGATTATGAAACCCATTTCACTGTCTATCGTTTTCATTTTTT
>NC_027750.1:62906841-62910277 GCF_000695525.1 Brassica oleracea var. oleracea
GCTGGAATCGCATTCTATATGTATATAGTATAATAGTGTAAGTAGCTACTGTATTTACTGTCTCCGTCAGTCTTACGGGTTTTATTGTTTTCATGCTTGGCAGTGCAAAATGGATGAATTAGGTCTTCCTCTGAGAATGTTTGAGGCGGGTTCAGAACCATCAGGGCGGAAACGGGTTAATAACTACTTCAACCTACGGTGGATTGACATCATAAAGAGTGCACTAGAGGAAGAAGACTTGGAAATGTTGAATGAGTCGCAGTTCCGGAGAGTTTTGCAGATGGGTTCGCATACTTTTTCAGTAATGTTCCTCCATTACTGCCTCTCACGTCAGTTGGTAACTGCAAAAGAGAATGAACTTTGGTGGATCTTCATTGGGAAGCCGATACGCTATGCCATACAAGACTTTGCTCTGGTCACCGGACTGAACTGTGGCGACGGCGTTGGGTTAACTGGAGAAGCCGCCGAGAAAGGTATTGGGCGAGGGAAGGCGTCCGGTAAAGGCAAATCATCTATGTCAATATGGGATGATTTATTTCGTGGGGAGGAGAAGCCCACACCTGGATGGATCATGGAGCGGCTTGTGAAGGGTAAAAAATACAAGGGGCGGTTAACCCGTTTGCGGCTTTCGTTGTTGGTCTTGGTGGAAGGGATTCTGTGCCCAACTTGTGGGACAACTAAAATCAGACCCGAAATAGCGAGCATGCTTGGTGATCTTGTCGCTTTCCTGAAGTATCCATGGGGCAGGGAGTCATTTATACTGACTGTTAGAAGTACAAAAGCAAGATATGCTGTTAATTATGTGAAAGATACAATGGCCATTCAAGGATTTACCCATGCGATGGTATTGGTTATTGTGACTGCATGTCCTTCTATCATTATTAAGACTGGCGGTGCAGATCCTCTAGCAGATTCCACCCTGTCGAGTGAAGAAATTATCAGCAGGGTTGTTGATCGAAAAGTGGTGGTCAACATTGTCTCGGCCAAGACGGTTGATCAACTGGGACAGGTTAGTCAATATTTTTTGTCTATCTCATATATATGTCATTCCATATGTCAATTAAAATCATACTATTTCCTTTCCATGTACCTATACTTGATTTTATTTGACCATATTGTGACTACATACTTTCTTTACCGTATATTTGTGTTGCAGGCATATGTACGGTCTTTGATTAGCACAGATGAAGAGGGTGAGGATCTTTATCGTGGGTTGGGAGATAAGGAAGATACGAGTGTTGATACCATGGTTGCTTTGATTGACGATGATTACCCATTTGAGCATAACACTTGGTCAGGTGGTGTGAAAGCGGATGAGGTTAAACTGAAGAAGGGTCATGCACAAACTTCGGAGTCAAGTGATGAAAATGTTCCCGAGCCGGTTGAAAAGGATAACCCGAGCCAGTTGAAAAGGATAACGCTCATCATGGTGGCGTAGAGAGTGGTGGTTACCCTGGAGATCCGAGAGGAAAATCATCAGCTAACCCCTCGGGTGCCCCGCATGGTGGTGAGAGTTTCCATTTTGATGTCCAAACATTACTTAGGCGTGCAGCTGACGCATACGAGGAGAAGGTTATTGCAATGTATGAGGGCTATATTCTGAGTTTGAAGGGCCATTTTAATTCTGAAGTGGGAGGCCTTTGAACCGACTTACAAGCAGCTAAATATATCTACTCTATTTTGCAATTAATTCCATTCTATTTTCTTTGCATTGCCAGGATCCACTCCGACCCTCCACTGGTTCTGGAACTGATGTACCTCAGACATCAGCAGATGTCATTCCGGAGAAAGTGGGTCTTGATGGTGTGCATGACGATCGCGGTGAGGCTGCTGTTGGGAAGAAGGGTGAGGATGTGGATGAAGATGATGTTACAATTACTAAAGTTCAGGTATAATGCTTTAGCATCTTTCCCGCTCGTATGTTAAGTGTGTTTGCAGATTTGATAACTTTATGTTAATAGGTTGGACGAGGGAACACTGATGCAGCCGGTGGTCAAGCAGATGGTGGCAGACGTTTTAGTAGACGTACGCATACAAGTACCAAACGCTACACTCCTCCTGCACCCACCGTCCGTAAGAAAGAGGGAAACAAGAAAGTGTCACGTCAAATGGATGATAATGCTCCACCTCCTAAACGGGTTAAAAAGGTGTCGGTTGAGCCAAGTAACCCAAAGCCTCGTCCTCAAGAAAAACCCACATTTATAGGTGGCTTCTCCCCATTTACTCCTCCACCCCCAACTGCAAGAAAGCCATTTCTGAAGATAATGGCAGAGGCAAAGTAAGTGGAAAACATTTCATGATTGCTATTCCATTTGAAAACTATATATTGTACATATATAGTATGGTATATTTATGAAATAAACAGCTAACTGTATTAGCACTTTCCTTCAGATCAAATGCACCATCCCTCGGGTCAGTCATTTTCATTGCTTCTTTGGATGATGTGTTCAATTGTACCGGTGTTTGTTCGTATGAGGTACGTTATAACCCTTACTGCTTCGCATAAATTTTGTGTATATGTTTTCGTTCTTATTTATGTGTATATTGTAGGTTGTGGATCGTGTTGTAGGTTGGATAAGAAAGAGGCGTGACAGCAATCCATCTTCAAAATTTGACTTCATCCCTCCAACTTTTTTTATGGATCTAATCCGCAGTTATCCTGCTTTTGAAGCCATGCAAGATAAGGCCGCCTTCACTTGATGTCTCTGCGCAGTCAGTTCATGCACCGGCCACAGTGGTTTACGCAAGTAGATTTTCTCTACACTCTGATTCTGGTTAAAGACAGACACTGGGTTGGCATGATAGTAGATTTAGCTATGTGGGCCATCTATGTGGTGGACGCGAACCAGACATGTCCTCCTATTTCTGTGGTGAAAGATGTCGTCAACCCGATATCGATTATGATGCCTCACATGATATCGAGGTTCTGTCTAACTTCCCGACCTCGTGAGTTGAATTACCTTTCGTTCCCCATATCTCGCATAGATATACCAGTTCTACTTGAACATCCAGGTATTGGCCGCCTCTCTATAAAATTTTTGTTTATCAAGCTCTAGTCTATACCATACGCATAAGCTACTATACTTTATGGGGTAGCCATTACAGAATTCCACGCTAAATTTTTAATAATCCTTTTCCTGTTCGTAGGGTACGCCGCGGTGGTGGCACTGATTCTGTTAGAGATCGCTGCGGTGGGGAATCCTTTGATTGATATGTCTCTAACTGAAGAGGAGGTTCGTGTTGCAGCGGAGAACTATGCGATATCTACGCTGGGTATGTTTAAGGTGGTCCCCACTAATCCTGCAGTTTAGTCGTTTTCAGAACTGTACTACTTTATGTTTATTCGTGTTTGATGTTATCCACATTGTGTTACAAAATTTCCTTTCTCCTACCTCTTTATGTTTTTCTCTGTGATACTTTGTTTCTTCAGAATAAC
>NC_027750.1:62912867-62914786 GCF_000695525.1 Brassica oleracea var. oleracea
TTTCATAAATGGTAGAGTAGCTTACCTTGTACTCCCCACGTGATAGGATGCAGACTTTCCTAGGACGCCCAGGTGGGCGGCGTACTGCCGGTGGAAGTAATGGAGCTCTAGTTCCAGATCCGAGTTCTAATCCACCAACAGATGGGACCGGATATATTTTTCCGATGAAGCCTTGTCGCCATGTTGGTACACGGTAAGCCGGTGCCACCAGCGCATCAGATGGAAATCCAACCCTGGTTGAACAAGCAAGCGCATGCATACAGGGTATCCCTATTAGTTGATACTCACCACATGTGCAAGTACCGGGACCCAATAAAACTGTGAAGCACTCCCCGGTGGGGTCCTGCACTTGGTATTCAAGATCGGCTATATCACGTACAGCCATAGCGGTGGAGAGATCAAAGTTTTCCTCCACGAGGTTCCTGACATTTGGGGTGATAGTTCCTTGCTCACGGGTTGATTTCGCTCGACGCAATGCAAACCAAGACATAACTGTTGTACGTATGTACTCAAACATGGTAATGAGGGGATATTCACGTGCTTCCTTAAGCACACCATTCCAGGATTCAGCTATGTTTGAATCCATGACGTTGAACGTATTCCCCCTGAAATGAACCCTAGTCCACTGGTCGAACCCTGTTAACAATATTAATAAGTACTGGGCAGTTTTATATTTAGTACTATATTGTAGTAGATAGAATAGAAATGATGCAATATAGTATAGTACCGGTGTGGATTATATAATATCAGATAGAATCGTTACCTATATCAACCAAGTAAGCCGCGCAATTTGGGCTGATTTTCTGAATTTCAATAAACTTCTTATTAAATTCAGTCACGGTGAAAGCTCTTGCAGCAGCGGACATAAGGTTCGCGAGTCTGCTACTCTTGTATTTTGCAATCACATTTCTCCACAGATGGACAACACATATGACATGCTGAGCATGGTTGTAGACCTGTACAAGTACAAATATATTATATAGATGGTGAACGTTACATATAGTATAGTTGGAAAAAAATAGAATGTGTTTAATTTAATGTTCAATAAAGATTGTCTGCATATTTACCGTCCAGTGGCAATACTTGCATGGCGATTAGAGATGAAAACCAAGCCCGGGGTATCCAGAACAAAAGTTTGTAGCCTCTGGAAAAACCATTGCCAAGCATCGTCGTTTTCGCTATTAACAACAGCAAACGCAAGGGGAAATACTTGGAAATTCCCATCTTGTGCTGAGGCTGAAAGTAGACACCCACCATACTTCCCTTTAAGCGCCGTCCCATCAACAACAACAACTTTCCGCATAGACGAATACCCTGCCACCGATGCTCCATAAGCAACAAAACAGTATTGAAACCGTGTTCCACCTTCTTCTTCATCCGTACTTTCTAGGTAGCATACGGTTCCTACATTAGAAGACTGAAGGAGTGCCAAATATGGAGGTATCAGTGCATAACTTCCAACCATTGTCCCCATTGCATGCTCCATCGCCATCTCTCTAGCTCTCCAAGCTTTCCAGTATGAAACGTTGACATGAAATTCATCTAGCAATATTTTCCTTATTGCTGCGGCAGTGGGGCCCTTCTTAATACCAACAAAACGAGATTGCAATATCTGGCCAATCACGACAGTCGTTGCAAGTTTGTGGTAGTTTCTACGGTCATCAACGGTGCAAGAGTGAACTAGGTTAGCTTGTCTGACTTGGAAGTTCCCACTTGCATCTAACAAGACCGCATACACGCGCCATGGGCATGCATCACCAACGCATTGTGCAAGTAGTATGGAAGGGCTAGAACGAGTGGTCTTGAAATGGAACTTCCTGTTTATAGCATGTATTGCAAGTTTGATTTTGCAGTCGGCTTTGGATTTGAATACGCGACCCACATAAAAGTCATCTCCCTCGTATTGGATGTCGGCCAGA
>NC_027750.1:62915616-62931799 GCF_000695525.1 Brassica oleracea var. oleracea
TTGATTGGCGGTAGATAGAGACATAGAGGAACTTCTTCAATAGATCTCCTCATGTTTAGAAACACACCGACTTCTGTGTCCTCGGTTATGTACTGAGGCATTTCGAGCTCTCCATCTCCAAAGCTTACCCATTCTGGATACTGATATGAAAGCTTGAGCATATCATCTGTCGATGATAGTTGATAGCGTTTTCTCACCAAAGTCAATAACTCTATCATTGTCATCCCGGAGAATATTCGAATGAAATGTTCTACTTTGGACGTTATGCCAGATTCAAATATCCACCGTTGATCGCTATCACGGACCCACGTCCCATGTACAAGCAAGACTTTATCTTGCCCTGTCATCTGCAGGTTGGAGAAAAAAAAATTACTATCTCAGATCTACATCAAATGGTCCATTCCATATTGAGACAATCATTTATATCAAATACTATAATGATCATCAACTACAAATACAGATAAATACAAGGATTAGTTGGTTGTTACTGATGATTACCTGTTCGAATCTGCTGAGCATTAACTCGTTCTCTGCTTTCACCTTCGTCAATGTCTTTTTCTTACTTAACAACGAGATGGACAGACTGTCAAAAGTATATGGAATACACGATATATTGTGAGGGTGGTCTATTCTGATCCACATATTTACTGAACTCAGTAAATAGCATGCGGTTATTTTCATGAGGACGTGGCTTCTACTCTGTCCTTAAGATCTGCACAGGGCATGGTGAATATCATCAATTCCTCCTTCCCGCAACGTCATCTCTCTCTCTATCACATCCTCATCTATTTAATTTGCAAAACGTCATCTATTTCTCTCTCTTTCACCGAAGACTTGTAAGCGTGGAGGGTAGAACCGGATGAGGTGAGAGACAATTGTTACCCATTTAATTATGTCAAAATCATGTTCATATACTTAATTTCTCTCCCAGACTTAGCTATTTTGCCAATTAGCCCTTAATTTAATGAATTTCAGTTGCTCAAAAAAAAAAAAAAAAAGACTACTCACAGTAATTTCTACAAACAAAAAAAAGGAAAATTGGCAAGTAACACTGATTTTACCTTTAATCCCAACAAACTTGACAACGTCTAGTCTGTGCTGATGTGCAAACGCACATATCCACTTTAGATATTGACCTGCACCTATGAATCTGATAGGGTAGAGTTTTTGTTAGCAACCTGTTCACAGAATTTATTTCAAACTAATAAATTGAAGTACCTCAAACCAAGCTAACTTCACTGCCATACTATAGCCAAAGTAAAATTTTCTGCCGTCACTTATTGCTGTCGCCAAGTACTGAGAATAATAATAATGCATAAGTTTGATAATATGTCAACAAACACCATCATAATATACTACGTGAATTTAGTTACCTGCTAACGAAGACTAAATAGTCTTTTGTAGTAAATTTCAGCTTCAGATAGAAAAACAGCTTCAGAAATGTCATCTGATTCTCCAGACGAGAAAGATGATGTACTAGCCTCGCAGGGCATTTCTACATGTTCATTAGTCCATGGACTTAGACAAGTCCTAAATGAAAGCAAGAAAAAAAAATGTAAATGTAGGGACTCAAAAAAATTGCAATATTTAATTCTCTTACCAACAGAACTCAAACTTGCAAATACATGTCATGTGTTGACAACCCTCGGACAATTGAATGGGGATGGAACACTTAGGCAATTTCTTCACGTTGACTCTTTTCCTGCAGACAAAACAGGTCTCAGAATACTTATCATATCAACTAAACCAGGCTACATATGTGTATGTGTTTAAATTGAACAAATAAGGATTATTCTATTTTCAATTATCTAAGATTATGTTGTTAAGATTTAGTACCCTGATACTTAGGGAGGTTGAAACCTCTAACATTGTATGTAATGAGATGTAATCGGGGTATTGTAAATCAAGGAAAATACCACAACTTTCAGTAATTACCAGTCAATAGTTTCCACATTATGTGAATATTCTTCCAATCTCATAACTAGTGAACAGTCCACAGGAGAGTGTGAGGTATTTAAGCACCGAAACAATAAAATTTTGAGATCATAATTGTTAGTAAAACTAATAAGACAGAACATTTTACCTTCCAACAAAACTGGTGAAGTTTGAAACATTCCATATCAATCTCTTGATCTCTTTGTGCAATTGCAAAATTACAATTAGGGGCAAGACATCATTTAATTTTGCAATTGTCGTCAACTTAGGAAAGTTCTGCAAATCTCTAAAATGTTACAATTTCACGAGATGCGAGTGACTCTATGAGAGACAATCCTAGATTGTGTTGGCAATCAAGCGCTGGACACTTCTTTTCCAAAATGGATGGTCCACCTCTTACTGCAACAGAAATCAATCTTGAAAGATGGAATAGAAATCAACGTTAGACACAAAACAGAATAAGCCGAACCAAAAAGGCAATGCATAATCTGTTGATTTGATCAAAGCTTAGAAATCAATTTCTATTATCATAATCATTACCTCTCACGCAATCTGTGCAACATCGATGTCCACAAAGGGTGAGTGCGGCGGTTGTACAACATCGATGTCAACAAAGAGTGGGTGCAGCGTTTGTGATAGAGTAATCTTCCATGCAAATTGAGCATGATAACTACAAAGTTTTACATGAAACAACCAGTGGCGGAGGCAGCTAATAATCATGTGGGTCATTTGACGCATATCAATTTTAAGAATTAATCAAATATATCTTGATTAATTGGTTAAGTTTCAGTAGTTTGACCCCCTTAGTATCTATCCAATTTCATATATATAAACTTTTGACCCCATTAGTTTATGTTCCTAACTCCGCCACTTGAAACAACAAGATCAGATTTTTACGAAACACGAATATGAAAAGAGATAAAACTCTATCATAACATCAAAATTCATCATCTATATAACACAAACATCACCAAGGGTTAGGTATACCTCATCATCATCATTATCGTCGGTGGAACATGGCAGTGGTAGATATGGCGAGGAGATGAGAATACCCTCAAACCATGCCTCAAACAAGTGGTCCCCGCACCATCGATACTTTCTTAGTAAAGAGTAATAATTGTCTTCGCTGATCTTTAATGCTTGCAATATTGTTTTGACGGCAAACTCCTGGTAACATTTGACTGAAAGAAGACTCAGAATCTCGAAACCAGGCTGTAATTGAGAAATCGAGCACCATGAAATGAAGATTCTTTCAGTTTCATCGAAGAAGAAGGAGATTGAAGATTCGATTTACCCTTGAGATTGGTTTTGAGTCGGAATCAGAGACGTCAAACGCCGGCATTTCAAGAAAGTATCAGCTCAGAAAAATTAGCATTCCCTATCTATTTATTGTATTTGATTAAATTCCGTAATAATTGTTGGCGCGTTTTTCCTTTTTTCTGTAAAAATAAAATTAATCGGACAATGTTGTAATAGTTGTTGGGCTTTCAAATTTTGTAAAGTATTATTTCCGTAACTATTTTTGCCATGTATTTTACCATTGTGGGATGTACTAGTGTAATGTATATAGAAAGAAGAAAGTTGACAAATGTATATAGAAAGAAGAAAGTTGACAAAAAAAATATAGAAAGAAGAAATGAAGCATATATGATATATCCATGTAATAATGGTATAGTTGAACCCTTTTTTTTGTTGGTGCAACTGGTATAGTTGAACTTGAAAATGACATTTTGCCACAAAATGAGACAATTTGTTTTTTTTTTGGCAATTTGCGGTCTGCATTCAACGCATCATACACAATCTACACAACATAATTTGGATGGGATACTATTTTTAATATAAAATGGTATTTACCTTTAAGAAAGATATGAAACTATGAACATCATTTTGAAGCTATCCTTATAAAATTTAAATAGTGATACATGGACAATAATAAAATAGAGAAATTTTGAAGCTCTATGTCTTTCTCTATTTTTTTCTCTACTTTCTATCTAAGAAATTTTTTGCCACCATTGTTCTCTCTAGTGTCCTGTGGCCAAAATAAGGGAGGGATTCCAATTATTCTTGTCCCTTTCAAAATATGTTTCTCTCGTCTCCAAAAAGTGGTGCTTCAGTCCGGAGTCAACAACTTTGTTTCTCTCATGAAAGCTGTTGGTAGGGTTTTCTAACATCGCCCTCGCGTAGGTCTTCGTCAGGAGGCTTTGTCATCTCTTTACTTTTTTGCGGCACTCGCCAGCAGCTGCGTTAGTTCTAAAGTTTCTTTATTTCTGGTTCAGGCTGGTTTTGTAAACATTATGGTGTGTTAGGTATCAAAGCCTGTAATTTTATTTCTCTGTTGTAAAGTCTAAAAAAAACCAAAATTTTAAATATGAAAACCCTTTACAGAAATCTTTGGAATTAACTTTAGAAAAATTGATTGATGAAAGTTGGTTTAGTCCTAAAGTCAAAAAGTTTAGGAGGAAAAGGAAAGGAAGCAAAGTCGGTTTGGTAAATGTATATACACAGAGAAGAAAAAATACCGAGTTCAATAGTAGAGCCCCACAATAAAAGAAAAAAAAACACAGAGAAAAACAGGATGGCCGCTAATTCGGCTGGTACGTACATATCTACTGATTTCGTGGAAGATATCCTGGGAACTGCACTCATCGAGTATAGTTGCATTTGATCTTCATACTGAAGAGTTTAGAGACATCTCGTACCCAACTTTTCTGTAGACACTCCCTAATTAGCTGAGCTTCTGAGCCTCGGGGAGAATCGTCTCTCAGTGTCCGAGATGAGGACCATTCCTGATGTCCATCTCCATATTTGGAGCATGGTGGATGTAGAAGAAGCAAAATGGGTTAAGATGCATTCAATAAGTTTGTGCCGTCTCTACAACCGCCGATTAAGCAATCCTCAGCTATTCACTCCCGTGGTAGTTTCTAAGCAAGGAGATGGAGTCGTGTTCAAGGTTTGGGAATATCGACATACATAGTTCAAGTCTTTCCCCGTGAATATCTTCATTCACAAGATTTTTTACAGACGATCGTGTTGTTGCTTTTTCTTACATCCCAACTCTGGTTCGGGTTCCGTAATATCTTCTTTCTACAGAATAACACCTCTGTTTCGCTCTACTTTACAGGCGCTCATCTTCTTCTTTTTCTTTTAATACAAACGACTTACGTTAATATGTTTTCTGACTGTTCCGCAACAAAGATATCACATTATCTTTTAAATAAAGTAAATGATACTAGCTATGAACAATTTTGTAACACCTTTACTTTCCTCATTTCATAACATATTTCTCAAATAACTTACATAAAAATAAAAATAAGCTGAAATACTATATAGATAAATCATAAAAAGAAAAAGAGAGAGAATGTAAAACGCCTCATAAAACCCAACCATCCTTAAAGTTTCTTACTTTTCAGTTTCACTCGAAAAGGGGGAAAAAAAATGAGTAACAAGAAACAACACTTGACTCAGTAATAAAACTCCGACCATGAGAATTTAGCTTTAACATGGACAAATACGGTGCGTTGTACAACACATGAAACAAGCAATGTGCTATAGTACATAGTCTATGCACTCCCCAATTATGTGGATATATATATAATTCTCTGCTGTGATAGCACATAAGTTCGTCTCTATGCTCTTGCAATGATTTACTCTGCATCGCTATGTAAACGTGTAACTGCCACACAAGACTCGTACCCAACTTGATATATAAAGACCAAACATCTTTGAAACTACACTATCCTCAATAGCGAACACTGGTACGAGATTTAATAAAATAATCCTCACCTTAGCAAATGTAAAAGTGGTGCTTATGAACTCCGATTGCTTAAACATACTCTGCATATGAAATCGGGATTAAAAATCATCAGGTCATAATAGCCTTCGAACGGAGTAAATGATAACTGAAAGTTTGTCAAAGTTAACAGGAAAGTTAACAGTCTTGCTCAACAGTCAAACCCGTCAAGTCAGACAAACTAGTCAAACCGTACAAGCCAATTAACTTTTTAGATACATTTTGATCGTCTTTCATTATATATATATATATACATAAATAACTGTTCAAACTATATCAGAACCGCTAATCCGACTCAACAACCAGATCCTTCTACCCTAACCGGATCCAACCAACCAAACAAACCCAACCTGAACCGGTTAACCTTAACCAAACCCAAATCGAACCAACCAGTTGACGGACTCACCGAGTTGACTCACCAAGTCCACTCATCTAAGTTGCCAAGTCAGTCACCAGCGGCGACGTCGTCATACCCAAAAATGTCCGGTGAAAATGGACGATGGAGCATGATGGTCACGCGTGGAGGAGGGTGCAAGGGACGACTGCACGTGAAGATCACATGCGCAAAGCAGGACGACGACACGTGAACTACATGTGTAAATGATGATGTGTGCATGCACGTGGATAGTGGGATTCAGCGGTGATCGGCCAAAATCCGTGAACACGGGACAAATTCTAATGAATGAACAGTATTGAATATATAGTTATCATCTCATGAAATATATATGAGGATTTAATGTTAATTTTATCCTCATTAGGTATAGTTGTATCATTTTTATGTTTAATTTATAACCCAAAAATATATTTGAGAAATGCGTTCTAAGGATGTTATGTACACGTCTGGCAGCCGCGCGCATGAGGTGGCGGCCGCCTAAAATCAACTGTTTTTCTTTTCTATTTTTCTCTTGTCTTCTGCTATTCTCTGTTATTCTCTCTTATTTTTTGTCTGCATTTTGTGGTCGTGGTGAGATGATTTTGGTCATTCTTGGGTCAGATCTTGTACCTGACGAGCAGATCCGATGATTTTCGACAAGTGTACTACGTCGGTTGGCACTGTGTGTTTGTCTACTCGGATTTCAATATGGATTTTGACCAGAGTTTTTAAGAGTTTCTGGCTCATGGTGGAGTGACGGTCTTCTTGTTAAGTTTCTTATCTTTGTGGAGTGACGGTTTTGGTGTTTTGTTGATTTGCTTAACCTCTTCGACGTTTCTGTGGAAGGTGTTTTTCTCTCTTTGTTAATAAACTAATAGCCATTGTTAGGCTACCATAGGTCAGTATTGGTGGAAATTATCTTATAGAAACGGATCCCTAATATATGTGTTCTTCTCAAGCCGCTATTGTGGATAAAAGAAGAGCTAGTTTCAAGGATTTGGGCTTATGTTTTAACAATTTGGCCTCTAATTTGGATCTTTCATATTGATGGTGTTTGCGACATAAACGTATCATCTTTATGGACCCCTTCGTTCATGCTCATGATTCTATCTTGTATCCATCGTATTACTCTCGCTTGCAAAATAGAGTGGAAGCGGTAAGAGATCAGAGATCATAGTCATCTGGCT
This sequence comes from Brassica oleracea var. oleracea, assembly GCF_000695525.1. Classification (NCBI taxonomy): domain Eukaryota; kingdom Viridiplantae; phylum Streptophyta; class Magnoliopsida; order Brassicales; family Brassicaceae; genus Brassica; species Brassica oleracea. The sequence continues at coordinate 62,922,902 of NC_027750.1, forward strand.
CGTCATGTTCTCCTTGGTTGCAACAACTACTCACTGAGGAGACTGGTCAGTAAGGCTTACGCCTTGAGAATTAATACAAAAACCAGTATGTTGGTTGGTATTATCTCAATATTTGGTGAATTCTAACTATATACTCTTTTGAGCTTTTTATGTCACCTACTAGTGATTTCTTTTAGTTTGTTTAGCTTTTTTAAAGCTGGTTGTTTGAACTTTATCTTCTTATAGTTTGAAACTAAACAGTGTTCAAAAAAAAAAAGATGTTACGTACTAAACAAAACGAATGATAATATAAATGCAATTGTGTAGTGGTTATGGTTGAACGGTTAACTCTTTTATTAATTTGATAGAAATAAGTGGCGAGAATCAGTTTATAAATATTAGATTAATAGATTTATTATTATTATTATGAAATATGATATATGTCAGTTTTAGTAGGATCATTAAAACAACTTCAATAACAAAATTTTATTGATCGATAAAGAGATTTTATTTTAATAGAATAGATAGTAAGGTAGTGTGAAGTGTGAACATTATTCATATATCATATTCTATCCGGGGACAAGCGGATGCATAACAAAAATATGTATCATGCATAGAGTGACATCTGTCTATCCTTCTATCTTTTATATTCTAAGTGAATGAAATCTGGATGAGGTCCCAAGATGTAGGAATAGAACCCGTCAACAAATTTGATGTGTTTTAACTTTATGCTCTTTATTTCATCGCCTCATCCGCACATACAAACACCAGCTTAGAGCTGTCTGTTGCAAACTTCACATTCGAATAGGTTTTCTCTTTGATCATAATAAGTTAAATGGATACAATGATTTTAACCCAAGACTTACACAAAAAGATAAGACACAAATTCAACCCGTTCTAAGAAATTATTTCAGAGTATTAGTGGTAGACTAAGTCAATCCCAAAATAAGAAAATATAGTTCAAGATCGTTGATGCCGCTTAAGCGTAGTGATACTGATAACTGAACCAAATTTAAAGATGTTCTGATACTAGGGCAGTTTGCGGTGATGAGAACTCAACCGGTCATCTTTGTATTTTAACGTGATATAGAAGAAACAAAAAGCGAAGTCGACTAATGGACACAAAATAAAACAAGAAACATTATTTTGCTGTCTTGCATGATCAACCTGTATAACATGCAAGTATGCAACATATACCCTAGGTCAGTCGCAAGTTCGGTCAATAATATTGTACTTATGCATACAGTTCTCCGCACTTTTAAGCACTACAGACAATTAATAATAATTTATAAATTATAAACTTTTAATTAATCCGATTTAAAATAATAAAATTGTTATGATGGTTATTAAATACAAAAAATTAATGAGCTTTCTAAACCAGTTTTTCCAATCTTAAATCAGAAAATTTTCATATGAGCAAAAACAGACTTAGATGATAACGAAGATAAAGAAATATTAAAAATCAAAACATGATTAAAAAGATAAATCTGAGATGTATGGTCGATGATATATGTGTAACGTGTGAAAAATGACAAAAAGAAAGGAACAGCACTACTCAAGTACTCATAAGCCCATATCACTCACACCTCTTAACCTAAGAGTAACACATTCCTCAAGAGTCAGTTCTCCCTATATATATGTCTCTCTCTATGTTATTAGAAGTTCCTCATAGTTTTCCTGCTTTTTAATCCATATCACTCCCAGCTCTTAACCTAAGAATAACACAATCCTCTAGAGGCAGGTCTCTCTCTACATATATGTCTCTCTCTCTATATATGTTAGTCGATGTTCCTCATAGTTTTCCTGTTTTTACGTATGTAAGAGCACTTTCATCGGAAAAGTTCTTAATTGAGTATATCACTATAACGAAGAAAAATAGTTATACTAAATGGTTGAGGCTTTTAAATGTTGAGATTCTAATAAAAAAATACTTCAACATTTAGAAATATAATTCATTTAAATATAATAGTTTTTTTAGTTTTTGTGAGATACACAACATTAAGAATTACGAATTTTGTAGTGCACGTGCTCTAAGACTAAAGAAGTATGCATGTACAATCATGTCAAAGACTAATAGAGACATATAGACATTGTCCTGTAAAATTATTACCAACGATGGAACCTGAGAAACAATGTTTTGAACAGGAACAATGTTTGTTAGTGTGTTTTTGAAAGAAGAAATTCATTTTACTCAGGTTTTCGTTACAAGATGGGCACAATGTCTGAAAGAGTGGGAACGATGGGTGGTAACATGGGCAGCCCATTTGACGATGGTGTTTTCGATGGCGTGAGAAGAATAATTGTCGGAAGAGACTGGGACTGTGTTTCTTATATCAAGATTGAGTACGAAAATAATGATGGAAATTTTGAAACCCGTGAACATGGAACGAATCGCGGGGGACTTCAAGAGGTAATAGATCCTTTCTTTGTTATTCTTCAATATGCTCTTGTCATACCTTTATTGCCTTCTGCATTTGTTGTTTCTAATGGAAAATGAAATCCAGTTCACAGTGGATTATCCGACTGAATATATCACATCCGTTGGTGGAAGCTTCTCACATGTTTTTAGGTATGGAACAGCGCTTATCCAGTCGTTAATCTTCAGAACCTCCCGTGGAAGGACCTCTCCGATACTCGGTCATTCGTTTTTGGGGTTTCAACTTGGGACAAGATTCACGCTCGAGGGTAAAAATGGTGGAAAGCTTCTAGGTTTTCACGGACGTTCTGGTCAAGCTCTTGATGCCATCGGACCTTACTTCTTCGCTGCGAATCCTCCTCTTAGGCACTTTAACCCTCAAGGTGGGAACGGAGGGAGCGCTTGGGACGATGGTGCTTTCGACGGTGTAAGAAGAATACTCGTTGGACGAGGTGGTAGATTTGTAAGTTTTCTCAGGTTTGAGTATGCGAGAGGCCAAAGAACGGTGCCACATGATCATGGGAGGAGGCAAGAGGTTCCACAGGAGGTATTAATTGTTGATATAAAATATATGTGTAACTGTATAGCTTTGTGTTTATTGAGATTTATTTTACTTTTATAAAAATATTTTGGTTGCAGTTTGTGGTGGATCATCCTAATGAACATATTACAGTAGTGGAGGGAACCATCGATGGCTTCCTTACATCGCTTAGGTTTCAAACATCAATAGGAAGAACCTCCCCTGCTTTTGGCAATGTGGTTGGCAGGAGATTTGTGTTCGAGGAAAATAATTTCAAGCTTGTCGGGTTTTCTGGTCGGTCTGGTGATGTCATTGATGCTCTTGGTGCAAACTTTGGCCCTCTTCCAGCTCCAACTCCGGTCCCAGCTCCAGTTCCAGCTCCGGCTCCGGCTCCAGCTCCACGTCCATCTCCGGCTCCAGGTTCGGCTGGACGCTGGCCTCCAGCTCCAGCTCCTGCTCCTGCTCCTGCTCCGGCTCCTGCTCCTGCTCCGGCTCCTGCTCCGGCTCCTGCTCCTGGTCCAGCTCCTGCTCCTGGTCCAGCTCCGGGTCAGGGTCCAGTTCCCGGTCGGGCTCCAAATCCAGCTCCGGGTCGGGCTCCAAGTCCGGTTCCAGGTCCAGCTCCCGGACCGGCTCCAGGTCCGGCTCCAGCTCCGGGTCCGGCTGGACGATGAGGTTAACGTCCAGCTATAGCTCCAACTCCAGCTCCGCCTCATGCTACAAACTTCATCGTGGGAGGGATCTGGTGTGTGACTTGTCAGACTTAAGTGTTAAGAGTTAGGTGTTGCTTGTGTGTTCTACAAAATGTCTACATTTTCCATGTGTTTTAGTATGTCTGAAATAACTTGAATCTATAAGTATATTAGTGGTGTGCCCGCGCTACGCGCGGGATGTTGTTTAACTAGCTTTGTATAATACAATTATGTGCTGTGAATTTTGATTGTTTTTACTGGGACATAGCAATTATATGTTGCGTTAGTGTGTTATGTAGTCGGAGGAGATTGTTTAACTTTCTATGTGGCTCTTCTTTTGGACAATGATAGTTTTTGTGTATATTAGGAGAGGCGTTTCTAGTAATTAGTGGTAAATTAGTATATTGTTTTAGGTGAGGTTTTAACAATTACTCTAATGTATCATCAAAAGTGGAGTTGTTGTCTAGAAAAGGATGTTTCTGTTTTAAAAATGTTAACGTCAATCTTTATATTTATTATGTTGCTGTTTTTGTAAATTCAAATTTGATATAGTGGCCTAATAATGTTAGGATTGTCAATTGTTGGAGTTTGGAGGGCCTTTTTGGAATAGAGTAGCTAGAGTTGAGTTGCAAAATTGTTAACTTGTTGTACTATTCTAATGGTGACTAAAGGAGAAGAATAATTTTTGTTGAAGTGTAAGGATTTATATCTTACAGTAGAATCTCTATAGATTAATAATGTTGAGATTTTAAAATTTTATTAATTTATAGAGATATTAATTTACAAAAGTTTTATCAATTAATTTTTTATTTTAAGATATATTTATTTTAAGATAAGAAAAATATTTTATTTTAGTGCATATGCATTAATTGTTATTTTTTAAAATTAAATGTGGCTTTAGATATAATATTACTAAATCTCATCAAAATATACTAAATGTTAAGAAAATATAAAAATAATTTCATTGTGAATATAAAATAAACAATATAATAATAAGTTTTTACTTATATAAAATATGTATACATATAAATTGTTAGTTTTAATTTTAATAGGACAATATATTTACATAGAATTTTCTAAAAATTATTATTTTATTATTTTATCGATTTGTGTCAAATTTTGAACTGGTCCAAATTGAAAATGACAAAATTTATTAGTTTATAAAATTATTAATTTATCGAGTATTAATTTATAGAAGTTTACTGTATACTTATTTTGAGAAGGAGGCGGCTACTCTGCTCCAACTATGGTATGAGTGGTCGGTGTTATTTTTTAAAACTTTCCTTCAAGTAGTAGGTACCTACAGGTGAATATTGAGCCTAGATTGGTGAAAATTTCTTGCGGCTCGTGAATGGCTAAAATTAGGCCTGGGATGGATTGGATATCCGGGCAATTTTAAGGTATCCGGATCCTTATCCGGCGGATCCATAATTTTACTATCCTTATCCGAATCCGAGGTTCTCGGATATCCGGATGTCGGATATCCTTCTAAAAATTGTAATATCCGGCGGATATCCGGATCCGGATTTGGATCCTTAAAATAAATAAAAAATAATATTAATATATATAAAATATTAGCAATAATTTAAAAATAAAAACAGATATAATGTTTTTAATTATTTCTATATATAATATACTATTACAAAATGAAATATATTAAATAAAATTAATTTTTATATATAGATATTACTATTTTTGAAATAGTTATTAATAAAACTTACTGGTACGGATATCAAGACTAAAAAATTAAAATATCCGGATCCGGATCCGGACCGGCTTTGACGGATCCAACATTTTATTATCCGGATCCGGATTCGGCACCTCCGGATATCCGGATTTTCGGATCGGATCCGGAACGTAAAAATGATTTGATTTTTTTCTAGGCTAATTTGATATTTTTGTCCATTTAAAGATGGATGTTGTGTTTCTTGTAAGTGAAGAATAAGTTGTAGGTTTTTTTTTAGTTTAGTATATTTCCAGGCTTTCCTTTCAAAGTAACAATCTGGATTTTACAAATTTGTCAACTTATACGTACTATAATATTAAGCAGTTTTTTAGAAGAAAAAATAGATTTTCATCTTTATTTATATTACATCTACTGTTATGTGTTTCCGATGTTGATATTCATATATTCATGTGAGTTATGATCTTCTTCTTTTTTTGACACTAAAAACATTTACAGACTCATATTTAGTATTGAAGTCAACTTGTATCTTTTATTTATCTACTATTTTGATATCATTTATAGATTTATTAAAATAGAATCTTGACATTAAATTGAGTAAATAGTTAATTTCCTGCATAAATTTTTTATATGGTGAAATTGTGGCATAGCTGGTTTCAAATTTTGGATTTTCTATGTTAGTACTTGATATATTTTGGATTGAAAATGTAATCATTATTATTGAGTGTTTCAAGTTCTTTGTGCTTAAGATTTGCCTAAAATTTGGTTAGAGCTTTTGTAATGTATCACCAAAATTCTTCATAATATTGAAACAGCAGTTCATAGACTGTTGAAGCTTGCATTCCCACTCTATTATTGTATATTCATGGAAATAAGCTTTAGAAATTTTTTAAAAAATAATAATTAGACTTGCATAAAAATTTAGAAGAAATATTACAATTGATATTTTTAGGAAAAAAAAACAGGTAACAAAGTTGAGTTAAAGCCACAATATTTCCCCACAACTGTATATTTAAATATATTTTTTTAACATATTTGAGTTTTCTTTCTCAAGCAGTCAATCTTTTGTTAGAAAGCTTATCGTAGTGGCTTAGGCTAAGACCATTACAATTTCTTAAATTGATGCTTTAATCAAACTAAAACAGATGATGTTTAAATAAAATCATTACGACATTACAATGTGATGTTGAGTTACCAATGATCTTTGACATTTCTTTTCTCTTTAATTGCTTACATTTTATGTGTGTATACAATTTCAGGCCAAAGTTTCAGTACATAATAAATAAATGAATAACGTGTAGACATAGTTTGTGAATGATATATGTCTGAATTTTTAGGTTGTCATGGGAGAGTCAAGTCATCATCTACTCACAAGTCTTTGATGTCAACGACATATAGAAAGCTTTAAAAATATGAAAACTCCTCTTACAAACTTAGCAACTTCCAATCTCCAAAAATCCTCAACACATGAAAAACATAAGCGTTTGCAACTTTAGATTGATCCTAGACTCACTTTTAAGAACCTCTTAAACTTGCTTCAAAGGTCTATGGCAGAATCATAGTAGCGTTCATGATATAAATAATTACAATAGATAGAACAGATAGTTTAAATACAACCAGAAATTGCAGTCAATAAAAAGATGCGACTGTTTTTTTGAGTAACATGCAATCTTCATCCCTCGGTCTTTCCCCAGACTTCACCGGCTTCTTGAATCATAGTCACGGACTGATTAGGTGATTATTAATATTTCATTTCCCTATTATATGCTCTTATAGTTATCCGTTTTCTATTGGAATACTGTTATTCCTTAATATATTTGGTGACCAATGAAATTAAAAATAAATGAGTAATTCCTAATTTATTTCTACCTTGATGGACGGTTGAGATTAATCTAAAGGAAACCCTAAAGAGGAATTAGGTCATCTCTCCACCTATAAATACATATCTTTAGACCATCATAAAGATATCCTAAAAGTAACAACTAACGTTATAGGCGAGGCGAGAGAAACCTAAGAGTTCATAAGAAGAGATTGAGTTGTTCATCTTCCATTCAGGATTCAATCCATTCAGGAAGATCTCTCAGGCAAAATGAATCCAGGTAACTCTATAAACATTCATATGATTCTATTATGTGATTAACCTAGATGTTTAAAGATCTTAAAGTTCATGTAAATTTAACTTACATGTGGTATCAGAGCATGGTTATGAACATTTGTTTAATCCATTAAGAATAATAGATCTATGAGCTAGATAACTGAAACTGATAGATCTTAGTATTGTGATTTTTTTAGATCTGATTAAGGGTTTAATTTTCGTATGTGTGCAAAGTTAGTGCGATCTGAGAAATATATTAGGTCTATTTGATAAAATCGTGCGAACTCTGTGCATCTGATATAATTATTTTCCTGTTTAAGAGAATCGTGCATAGTTTGTGCATCTAGGGATTATAATTATCTTTTAAAAAGAATCATGCATAGTTTGTGCATACCCGAATTATGATTTTCGTAGTACATAATCCATGCAAAAACGGTGTTCTGCGAATTAGGGTTTCCAAAGACCCTTTTCCGTGCAAATTTCAGGATTATGTAAATTAGGGTTTCCAAAGACCTATCCTGTAAATAATGATTCGTGAAGTTTTTGTGCAAAATTGATAATAATAATTGATCTGTGCATAATTAGTACAACGTGTTTTGTATATACTGCAGAATCGTTTTGCACAGAATTCGTACAAAACCGATTTTGCACTTAAAGTTATAAACTTTTCTATTCATAATCCGTATAGAAATAATTTATATACTAAAACACAATTAGTACAAAACATTATTTCACATAAAGTGCTTATTAAGGTTTAGATATCACCACAGTGACTTTACCTTAATAGTTGCAACTAAAAATCGTTATTTAAGCCAAGTTTTTGATCTTTTTATGAATTATTTAGTTACCCACAGGTAGACTATAATCATGAGAATTGATTAATTACTTAAGAGTGTATGTATTGTGTAAACTAAAGACATCCACAGATGATTTGGTTTGAGTAATTCAATACATCACTCAATAATTGAATGATTGTTATCGTGAAAGCTAAGGATATCCACAGATAAATTAGTTTGAATAATTCGGTACAGCATTCAATAAAGTTCCATGAATATGTGACCTTATATGAGATTATGTGATTCCCACACGAACATTATAATTTCTTGTCATATACATTCAATTGTTTCGTATTGATTAAGTTATGAAGCCTAATTAATATTTGTTCTATCTCTAAAATGCAGCAACTTCTTCCGCTAGTTTGTCATCTATGGTCTCTTATGTCCCATCCTCAGTGGAACCAACTTCTCTGAATGGAAAGAGAAAGTTGAGTTCACATTAGGTGTACTAGACTTGGACTTGGCACTTCGTGAAGAAGAGTCTAGCCAACTCACTAATGATAGTACTGAGGAAGAAAAGGCTTTCCATAAAGCGTGGGAGAAAGCTAACAGATTGAGCATCATGTTCTTAAGGATGACAATAGCTAGCAACATCAAAACTTCCCTTCCAGTTGCAGAGAAAGCTAAGGCTTATCTAGCGGCTATAGAAGAACGGTTTAAGACTGCAGACAAATCCCTT
>NC_027750.1:62931966-62932387 GCF_000695525.1 Brassica oleracea var. oleracea
GATGCAACTTTTGCAAAAAGTCTGGACACTTTCAGAAAGATTGGCCTAAAAGAAAAGAATGGTTTGAAAAGAAAGGTAATCCTATGGGTTCAGTAAGATTTTTCGAATCTAACTTTGCTATGTTTCTTCTGATACTTGGTGGATTGATAGTGGTGCTAATGTACATGTAACTAATTCCTTGCAGGGATTCCTTACAACCCAGACCATAAATCCAAGTGAAAACTATCTACTCATGGGGAATCGAGACAAAGCGCCAGTTGAAGCTATTGGCACTTATCGTCTCATTTTAGATAGTGGATTTTGTTTGGATTTATTTCAGACTCTTTATGTTCCATCTATTTTCCGTAATTTAGTTTCAGTAAGCAAACTTGATTTGGCTGGTTTTAAGTCTTCTCAAGGAGATGGTTGTTTCAATTTATTT
>NC_027750.1:62932497-62933307 GCF_000695525.1 Brassica oleracea var. oleracea
CAAGATAAACGTAAAACTAAAGCATGTGTGAATGATTCATATTTCTTGTGGCATAAAAGACTAGAACACATTTCTAGTGAAAGAATCAAAAGATTGATAAAAGATGGAGTCGTACCGAATCTTGATTTTACCAACGGTAAAGAGTGTGTAGATTGCATTAAGGGTAAGCAAACTAAACACACTAAAAGAGGAGCCACAAGAAGTACACAGCTTCTTGAAATCATACATACAGATATTTGTGGACCTTTTGACGTTCCAACTTTTGGAGGCGGAAAGTACTTCATTACTTTTATCGATGATTATTCACGTTATTGTTATCTCTATCTATTGCATGAAAAGTCTCAATCTGTGGATGCTGTACAAGTATTCATTACTGAAGTTGAGGGACAATCAGATAGAAAGGTGAAAATCATTAGGCCAGATAGAGGTGGTGAATTTTATGGCAGATATGATGAAACGGGACAACATCCTGGACCATTTGCCAAACTCTTCCAGAAATTAGGAATTGTTGCTCAATACACAATGCCTGGTTCTCCATGGCAGAATGGTGTAGCTGGAAGGCGTAATCGTACTTATATGGGAATGGTTAGATCCATGATGAGTCATGCTAATTTACCTATATCCTTGTGGATGGATGCATTACGAACTGCAGTCTATATCTTGAACCGAGTTCCTAGCAAGGCAGTTCCAAAGACTCCTTTTGAACTGTGGAAAGGCTGGAAACCTAGTCTGTCACACCTCCAAGTTTGGGGATGTCCAGCTGAAGCAAGAATATACAATCCACATGAAAAGAAATTAGATTTCAGAACG
>NC_027750.1:62933431-62943512 GCF_000695525.1 Brassica oleracea var. oleracea
TCCATTTACCCTTAGTTCCGAATGTTGGGAATCCTCCTGTTGTAGAACCGTTGCACAACGAGGAAAACCAGTTGAATGATCCACCACTCCTTAATGAAAATATCGCCAATAATGAACATGAAGCACACGAGGAACCAGCATTAAGAAGATCAACTCGTGAGAGAAGATCAGCTATTTCTGATGACTATGTGCTTTATCAAATAGAATCTGGAGAATGGGATTTAAAAGATCCGGTTTCTTATTCACAAGCCATGAAAGATGTTAATTCTGATCAATGGATCGAGGCCAGTAAAGATGAAATAGACTCAATGGTTAAGAATGAAGTTTGGGATGTTGTTCCATTGCCTGAAGGACACAAAGCAATTGGGTGCAAATGGATCTATAAATCCAAGCTCGATTGTCATGGCAATGTTAAACGACGTAGATCCAGACTTGTAACCAAAGGGTATAATCAGAAAGAAGGCATTGATTATGGTGAGACTTTTTCACCTGTGTCTAGAAAAGACTCTCTCAGAATTATAATGGCATATTTAGCTGAATATGATCTTGAGTTACATCAAATAGATGTGAAATCTCCCTCTGGACGTGTAGACATGTCTGGCATAGGTGGGAACGGCGGGAGTGCGTCCTCGGGCTGATCCGGCTGAGGTCCTCCAAGTCGCTGGACAGTGTAGCGTCGCGGCATGGTCGTTGGGGATCGGAGGACGTGCGGGTCAAGGCAGAACTGGATGCTGGTAAGGCCATGGTCGAAGTTCGTGAGTGTACGAAGTGGCAGCCTCACCAAGTGCGTGTTGTCCTCGTCCCTGAATTACCAGTCGCGGTCGTCCTTGAGCCACTATGCGCTCGTGAGGTGCGCTGCATCCATGTGGACGATCCGGTCATCCATCTCAGCATCGTCTAACGGGACTCCGCAATGTCGGAAGATCGGGGTAAGTAGGCTCCCGACCGTCTCCTCCTTCCTTTCCTTTGACTGGAACGGCTTCATCTTGAGCTTGACCAGATGCTCAGCAAATACGGCTCCAATGTTGGGCCACACGTCGTCTGCGGACTCCTCGATGTCATCCATGTGAACCAAACTCCTCACCGCATAATAGACCAATGTGAGCTCCTGCACCCGAACCTTATTAGGTTCCATCTTGCACAACAGAGTGTTGGCAAGGACCTTCATGAAGTAGCGCAGAGTCGGATGACAGATGTCGTTCTGAAGAGTCTTGTCGAAGTCGAAGAAGCCGGTGGCTATATGCCCCTAAAATGTCAATATCCCTGCGAAGTCAGGAACGATGGCGTGCTGACGCTCATTCTCAAACCCATAAATAGTGCAGAGAGTCGAGAGTGGGACTCTGTAGCGGATGCCGCGAATGAAGAAGGTCAAGACACCCTCGTTAGCTCTCTTTGCCCTTTCGTTGACATAGTAGACATTTACCGTGGCCATGAACTGGCGGACCAGCTCCGGGTAGAGAACCTGTGGGTTAGTGGCCAAGTTCCCCATACCCAGCTCCTCAAACAAGTCCTCGAGGTCCGATTTGATGCCTAACGACCGGATCACGTCTGGGTCGACGAAACGTGTCGGTCCAATGGCAACCTTCAGCCATTCAGTTAGAATATGTTGTCATAGTCGTCCCATGTGTCCTCGATCGCACGGTTTCGGCATGCCGAGCTCTTCGCCGCTTTGTGTGTGTCCTCGAAGTGGTCAAAGAGCGGGATATGTTTGTCCTCGCGCTCTCTCGGCCAAGGGTGTTTGTCACGGACTGGAGCCGTGCTGCGGGTGTCAAATCTCCTCTTCGTTCGCCTTTCGTCGGTCTGTAAACAAAGTTCACAAACGAGATATAAATCAGCAAAGTTCGATGGTGTAAGTGTATGTGTCGATCGACAGAGATGTCTCGATGTCGATCGACATGTCGATGATAAAATCGATCAATGAAAGTGAGTATCATCGATCGATATCTCCATCGTGAGAACCTACAAAAACCCCATTGATGCAATTCGATTTGCATGGCGTATATAATCGGTTTAATCAATCAGTAATCCCTATTTTATCACTCCTTTAGCACAAGTCGATCGATATAGGCCCGAAAACACCATTTTACCAGAGATCACCTCTGAGAACACAACTCGTTTCAAACTTTTTGGATGAATGGAACCTGATCTGTCGAACTCAATCACTAAACTCTGTTCTTGAAGCTCGGAAAGGACCTTGGAAGTTTCATTTTTAGATAAGAGGTTAAAGAGGCTGAGACCCACGTTCAGAAAACGTTTATGCCGGCTTACTTGGTTCTGAGCTATGCACCCTGTATCACAGATTCATGTTGGGGTGTAAAATAGGTTAGATGATACAAAAAAAGTTATGAAATTCGAGGATTTAGCATATCAGCTCATACCTTTTGGCCGATAAATAACAGATCAAGTCCTATGAGGATCCCGCTTTGTGCAGGATTCAGGGCGGTAGATGGAGCTACACGCTTGAGGGAGCCGTCATAGCGATCAACCCCTTGTTTATTAGTTGGAGTGGATTTCGCTGGATTATTAGCCATGGATGCCCGGAATTCTGTTCTAGATTTTGCCAAAGCTTTGGAGCTGCAAACAGTTTATCATCCATGGAAGCGCTTGTTCTGGTAACTTATGAGTAAGAGGAATGAAAAGCAGAGGAGATTTGGATTAGGTGGAGTTTATATAGGTGGAGTTGGGAGGAGATGAAGAGTATGGATGACAAAATGGAGTTGAAGCTGTTAATAGCTTCGATGGTGGTAGATGACGGTACGCAATCCATTTAAGTCTCCTGCTGTTAGAGTTTGCTTTAGATAAAAGAAAGTGGAATGAAAGGTTACCGCTGAATGGGAGACTCTAATCGACATGTTAACCTAACCAAAATGTTCTTGGGTTTATAATGTGACCAAAACGTAAATTCTTGGGTTTAGAATGTGACGTGGCAAACAAAAGGCTTTTCATTGGTCGATTTATTAATTCTACGTGGACAGGCTGAGAGTTGAGCATTTTCAACTTTTAGTATTGTAAGATGAACCACTATTTATTTCAGCTCCGTTCGAAACCTTAATCAGTAACTTCGGTTGTAGTTCTCGGTATCTATATTATTAAAACTGAATTACTTTTTAGAACTATTTGGAAACATGTATAACAATATAAATGATAATTGTTTGGAAACATAGATAGCAGTATAAAAAAGAAGTATAGTGTTTTTTTAATAATTTCATTAATATAATTACATTAATTGTCTTTCAAGTTACCTGATGAATGACCACCATTTGCAAGTTATTTGGTAGATATAAAGACCCTTAAAGAAAGCTTCATTAGTTCAGAGCTCATCCATGTATCAAGAACGCTAAACTCAAAGGCGGATAGTCTAACACACAGTGTCAGGAAACAACTGTTTTTTGTCGTTCACATGGATGGAGAGCTCCCGTTTTGGTTTACAGAGTCTGTATGAGTCTGTTTATGTTGATGAGAAAAAAAAAAGAATTGTTTGGAAACATATATAGCAGTAGGCCTGGGAATTTAAATCAAAGCCCGCGGGGCCCGCCCCATTTGACCCGCTGCGGGGCGGGTGCGGGTCGAGCGTTTTGAAAAAATCAAGTCGCAGGTGCGGGTGCGGGTTAAGACTATTTTATGCGGGGCGGGTGCGGGTTGATGGATTTTGATTTGCGGATACCCGCCAACCCGCAAAATAAAATAAAAAATAAAAAAATCTTTTTTTTTTTGAAAATACGATTTTGTTTAGAAAAATAATTAATTTTTAAAAAAAATAATTAATTTTTTAAAAAATAATATAAAAAATTACTTATAAATATATTATTTTATAGAAAAACTAATTAAATAATTATTTTTTTAATTAAAAATATAACCCGCGGGTCCCGCGGGTTACTCGCAAAATAAAACGGGGCGGGTGCGGGTATTAGTTTATTTCTTTGCGGGTTGAGCGGGTCGAAACTTTAACTAAAAAAAAAAAGAAACGATCCGGGGGTTGGCGGGTCGTGCGGGGCGGGTTGACCCGCGAACCCATGCCTAGATAGCAGTATAAAAACGAAGTATAGTGTCTTTTTAATAATTTCATTAATATGATTACATTAATTGTCTTTCCATATTTTATTCAGTTTAAAATTTTCATTAATTATATTACCTTAACAATACATCACATCATTAATTATATTACCATAATAATAATAGTGCATATATTTATTTATTAGTTAATAAACATTAACTTTGTGTCAATTATAAAATCAAAAATGTTAAAGAACATGGTTTTGTATATGGTTAAAGGTTTGGTTTAATTTGTTTTGCTAAAACTTTTTTTTTATTTTTAGTTTCAATTTGTAGAAATTACATAGTCAAAAACATAATTCAAAACATATTTTTGTGAATAAAATAATAACTTAAATCAAAATAATAAAATATATTACATTTATTGTCACTTAATTTTTCACTCCATATAATTATTTTACTAAATAAAAAACTATTTATGTTTCACTTAATTTAGCTAATCACACAGAAAGAGTCCTTTTTATTATTTTATAAAATCGGTTAGACATGAACATTGGATGTCTATTTAGGTATGGCTTGTTCTTTTCGGGTATCATTTTTTTTAAATTAGGCTCTGCTTGAATATTATAAATTTGTGTGTGGGTTTTGAGTTGGGTCCTTTTGAGTCTGGATGAGTTTGGTTCTGATGTATATGAACCTAAAAATATCTAAATAACAAATATATCTGAAACGGGTTCGGATATTTGTACCAAAATAACTATATTACCTGATTCGGTCTAGGTCTTTTGAATACAAATAGTTATATTATAATTTATTTAAAATATATAACGCTAATTATGAAAAATAAAACAATGTATAAAAATGTAAAAACGAATACCCGCGCTCTAGTGTTGTATTATTATCATACTAGATCTTGATCCGTGCGTCCGCACGGATATTTGTTTTGTAAATGTTTAAAATTAAATACATACATTATTATACTAATTAAATTAGAAGAGACTAATTAATTAAATATAACTGAATTATTTTTTATTCTAAAAATTTAAACGATTTTGATTAATTTACTTTTTAATAAACCAATATATTAATCTGATAATTTAATCTATTCTATAGTTTTTTTTATGGATTGCAAAATTGAATTTTTGATTTTGATTTAAATTAAATAAAAGATTGCATATCTTCTAAATTTATTAAGTAGCTAAATATTAGGCAATTTCTTAACAATTTTTATGGAAATTGCTATTTATAAGGTCAATGACATTGTATAGTAATTATTGAGGAAAACTTAGGATTAAGATTTATTTGTACTTTAGTTTTAATAGTTTAGATTAATAGTTTAGATGTAGCATGTCCAAGAAAAAAAAAGGACGTTTTTGTTCATGGGTTATATTGGGTGAAGCCCATATAAATGTCCAGGCTCATGCTTTTATCCATACTACGACTGTGTCAAATTTATTACATTTAATGGGCATATGTTAAACAATCGCAGAGCACGTTAGCAGAACAACAAACATTTAAAAAAAAAAAAAAAAAACTAAACTGGGATTATTCTCCGTCTCTCTCCCCTCGCAAACTCGTCATCCTCAGCTTCTCTTTCGTCGACTCGATACTCATTTTCTCCGATTTAGGGTTTCCACACTCGCCATGTATCGCACGGCAGCTTCACGAGCCAGGGCTCTCAAGGTTGGTTCCTATCCTTTCATCATTGATTTAGCTTCTGGAACGTTCGATTAGGGACTGATTTCGCCTACACTCTTATAGATCTGGATTCGGATTGATACCGGCGATGATAGGCATTGTTCTTAGATTTACGAATTGATCTCTTCTTTGAGAGAGAAATGGACTGTTGCCTCAATCAGTGGATCACGGATTGTGAATATGCGATTAAACAATTTTTTTTCCATTGGTTGATGATCGTATACGATTGATCTCTTCTTTAAATAAGTTTTGATTCGTAGTTTCTGAAGTCAATCCGATTTTCGATTGATGGAAATGATTTTTGCCTATCACGAACTGTGAATATGCGACTCGTTGATTTGAGATGATATCATATTCTTGCTTTATAGGGATCTCTTAGCCGCGGATTGGGACCTGCGCGTTATGCAAGCGCTAGTGCTGCTGCTACGAGCTCTTCTTCTCCAGGTTTCTTGGGATGGTTGACTGGTGGATCCTCTGGTTCCCTTCCTTCACTGGATATGCCACTTCAGGGCGTATCTATTCCTCCGTCTCTTGCTGACCGCGTCGAGCCAAGCAAACTCAAGATCACCTCTCTTCCAAATGGGCTCAAAATCGCCTCAGAGATGTCTCCCGTAAGTAAAGCTTATGTTTATATTTTATTTTTTGTTCTGAGAACAAAAAAAACTATTGAAATGCGAATAACGGCTTGAACAAAGTTATTATCCAAAGTTTATGTTTGATTTTGTTCTGAAACATCTATTGGAATGCGAGAAATGGCCTGAGCAGAATTATTATTCAGAGTTTATGTTTGATTTTGTTCTGAAAAATATATGAAAATGCGAGAAATGGCCTGAAATAAAGTTATTAATGTTGGTGTTTTTCTTTTTTTTTGTGGTTAGAATCCGGCAGCTTCTATTGGTTTGTATGTTGATTGTGGTTCTATCTATGAGGCTCCTTATTTCCATGGAGCGACGCATTTGCTTGAAAGGATGGCTTTCAAGAGCACAACAAATAGGAGCCATCTGCGTCTTGTGAGGGAAATAGAAGCTATTGGAGGGAACACCTCCGCATCTGCTTCAAGGGAGCAGATGAGTTACACTATTGATGCTCTTAAAACCTATGTGCCTGAAATGGTTGAGGTTCTTATTGACAGTGTGAGGAACCCTGCTTTCTTGGATTGGGAAGTCAATGAAGAGGTAAATCTATTTCCCTTAACTCTGGTAACTCTTGCAAAAAAAATATGTGGCTTATTGTCGTGTGTGGATTCTTCAGCTACGTAAGATGAAGGTAGAGGTAGCGGAACTTGCAAAGAACCCTATGGGGTTCCTCATGGAGGCTGTTCACTCTGCTGGTTATTCAGGTGCATTGGCAAATCCTCTGTACGCACCTGAGTCTGCTTTGCATAGATTGAATGGGGAACTCTTGGAGGAGTTTATGACTGTAAGGCCGAATCAGCTTTTGAGAACCATCTACATTTCTGTAATTACAATTTTTTACTTAGTATCATCATTTTGTTTTGTTTACTCATTTGATATGGTAACTACAGGAGAATTTCACTGCTGCACGTATGGTACTGGCGGCAAGTGGAGTTGAGCACGAAGATCTTTTGAAAGTTGCTGAGCCATTAACTTCTGACCTTCCTAACGTACCACGCCAAGCTGAGCCAAAATCTCAGTATACTGGTGGAGATTTTCGCCAACATAGTGGTGGAGAGGTATTCATGACAGATTTTGGAAAATGTATTTGAGATGATGTTTTCATTTCACAATACTTATCGAGCTTTTTCTGTCATTGCAGGCTACACACTTTGCGCTTGCCTTTGAGGTTCCCGGCTGGAAGGACGAGAAAGAAGCACTCATCGCCTCTGTTCTCCAGGTATCTAAATTGAATGTTTAATATTTGCTTGTCCTAATAATATTTACTTGTTTCAGTTAAGTTCTATCTTTTTGGTCAACCAATTAAATTATATTTATTAACAAAGACTCAATATAATTTGAATCTATTTGCTATTAGATGCTTATGGGAGGAGGTGGCTCATTCTCAGCTGGAGGCCCTGGAAAAGGAATGCACTCATGGCTATGTAAGTCAAAATTTTGTGTTTCTTTTTTTCAGTTGTTGAGCTATCTGTTTTTGCGTTATTGAATTATATCATGAAACATTCACAAGCACTGCTTAGGGATCAGTAATAGTGATACAAGTTTCTGTCTGTTCACAGATCTCCGTATTCTGAACGAATATCAGCAAGTTCAGTCATGCACCGCATTCACTAGCATCTTTGACAACACCGGACTGTTTGGAATATATGGTTACTCGGTGAGTTCAGCAAAATCCTGATGATGTTTACTATGCTTTTCCTTCAATTGGTTATGATGCTTTCTCCAGTTTGTATTAGCTGATAACGTTTTTACTTGATATGTATTCTGGTAAATATAACGATATGATTTACACCCTTGATTGCAGAGTCCTGAGTTTGCTGCAAAAGCAATTGAATTAGCAGCTAAAGAACTGAAAGATGTAGCAGGAGGAAAAGGTTTTGCAGTTTGTTTCATCCTTTTTTACTTTTAAAGTCGAAACAATCCTTTACATGTATGAAAGTTTTCCCTTCTGTTTATATGGTTGGACAGTTAACCAGAAGCATCTAGATCGTGCCAAGGCAGCCACGAAATCTGCAGTTCTGATGAATTTGGAATCTCGGGTATTCTCACTCTCTCACTAAAGATGAAACCAATTTAAGTATCATAACGAGTTAATGTTGCGTCGTCCTATGCAGATGATTGCAGCAGAAGACATTGGCAGGCAGATACTTACATACGGAGAGAGGTACACTGAAAAGGACTTTAAATTTCACTTTAATCTCAATAGTTCCTTTTTTCTTGCTCATGAATGAGTGTTTTTATATTAAATTATTGCAGGAAACCAGTTGAGCAGTTCTTGAAGGCAGTAGACGAACTTACGTTGAAAGACATTACAGATTTCACCAGCAAGATAATTTCAAAGCCTTTGACAATGGGTTCCTTTGGAGATGGTAATAAACATCCGCCTCTTTTCTTTAATACATTTTAATATAATATTTTTTTCACTTATAGAGGTACCAATAAGCTTGTGTTTCCTTAATATTGTGGCTGGTTCTTTTGTTTGGCAGTGTTGTCTGTTCCGAGCTACGATACCGTAAGCAGTAAGTTTTGTTGAAGCAGCAAACATTTGCTAAAAAGTCAACAAAGGTTTTGGGACTTGTAAAATAAAGTTCTTTGGGAGGAGGAGAAGAAGACCCAAACAAATTTTAATTGTTTTTATTAAATGGATTTTTGTATTCCAATAAATATATTTTTTACTACGTTCGCACAACCACAGTGGTACAATTGGTTTTGTGGTGACATTTCTTATGCTGTTCCGAATTTCCAAATGAGCACGATTCAGCGCCATCATACCTTTTTATCTTTATCCTCCTCTGTCTTGATTCTGAACATAAGACGGTTTCTTTTGTCAAACTTGGATTTTAAAAGATTTCATTTGAAGAAGATCAATTGAAAGCATCAGACTCTTCTGTTTAATCAGAATTATAATAGGAAATGACCGATTAATTGACAGAGAAGACGAATTATGAAGTGGATGGTCCATAACTTAGACCATACAAGTTTAAGACTAGAGTCCACTGGGGGTTTACATCCAGCCACATGGAAGACCCATTCAACCTTAGTATTTATGAGTTTGACCATGTCATTATGTAGAGTATCTTTGTAATCAATTCTCCCTTTGACTCCACTTTGTATGAACCACTATATATAGTGGTGTAAGCAATAAGAAATATACAACACATTCTCACAAATCTTCTCTCAAATCTTAACACGTTATCAACACGAGACTCTCTCCACCTGAGCAATCCTATCCGCCGGCGATCATCTCTTTTCCGGCCATCTCTTCCGGCCCTCAGCTTTGCTCCGCCGGCCAAGTCTATCACTCTCACGGTTTTCCGGCCAGCTCCTCCACCTCTCTCTCAACCAGCTCATCCGCGGATCAGCTCTCTCTCACGGTGGTCCATTCAGATCAATTTGGTGTTTCCTAAAAGGTAAACTAATCTATCCATAAAATCTAAGAACACCACATATCTGAATCCTGATTATTTGATCTATTTGAATCATAAAACTTATAAAAATCTATAGATCTAAAATTATCACAAATATTAATCTTGAATCTAAGATCTAAATGAATCTTGATTCTAAAATTATTTGAATCTCTAAAGATCGAAGAATCTCTAAAAACTTATAAAACTTATTAATAATCTAAGATCTATATGAATCTTGTTTCTAAGAACTATTTAAAATTATAAAAGATATTAGAGAAAATCATAAACCTCTTTTAGCTACCAAGCCTTAAAATCGGTTCCCCTTTCTCCTATTTTGATCCGGCCTTA